>NC_090266.1:306940532-307247032 GCF_040414725.1 Anabrus simplex
TTCAGAGTTATGGAAAATACCCATCTCTAAAGAATAGTCATATTAATCATTATGTACACAAAGGCCGACGTAAGAATTTCAGACCGAGCAAGTTCGCCGTGCGGTTAGGGTCGCGCAGCTGTGGACTTCGATTCGGGATATAGTAGGTTCGAATCCCACCATCCTGACATCACCTGAACAAGATCTAGATTACGATGGACAACGTCCTGTAGTAGACACGCCAGAGTTTGATCAAACTCTAGGCTATTTGTAAATTTCAAAATATTGTTCCAGTTCTGGCATGACTACTAGGGAGTTGTCTGAGTACCTTCAAGTGGTTTCATAGTAACCCAGTCCTTTCTCGGCAGATGTTTCTAAGGATGGCCAATTCAATATCAAATAGTTGAACATATTCTTCTCTTGTTTTAAATACATTCCTTCCTCTGCTGCAGTTTACCATATCCGTGTCGTGACATGCGAACTCCTTCGCCCGTTTAGCTGCGGGATGCCCTTCCTATCGCCAACCTGTATAGTTGGATGTATTCACTATAGAACAATTCTGTGTTGGTTGGAAGTGCCGGGTGTTGTGTTGTACATATCTGAGGAGATCCATATTGGAATAAACACAATTTCCTGTCTCCGAGCCAGAGGAATTAACCAGATGCGTCTGAAATCCCGAAATGATGCAGACTCGAACCAGAGACGTTCCGCACCGTAGACTGCGACGCTATTATTATTATTATCGTGTCATTTATCGTCGCTACTATTGGTATTTGTTTTCTACTGTATCTGTAACGTCATTGCTGAATTTGTCAAATATTTAGGCCAGGTGGTATGCAGATATTGGAGTGTAACGTGGTTAGGAAGACAACAGCCTTAGATAATTGATTTGCTTTCTCTACCGGGCCCACTGCCTTTCATATCTGCTGGCTCTCCAATTAAATTCACGTGGTTGAGTTAACTCTGTTCCAGGATTAAAATCCATTGAATAGCAGAAAGTCAAACTCGGGACTTGCTACCACTAGTAACCCTGCTACCTCGCTAAATATTTCCCAACGGGGTGAAGAAGGTCTAGAGTCCATGCAGGTTGGGTAAAGTTAAAATGCATTCGGTAATATAATGGTTCCTCGTCAGCTACAAATTCCTCTTACTGTTTATAATAAGTTTAGTGTCGCTCTCATTCATGCAGAGTTTACCTAATGTAAATTGTTCACATATTGACATTTCAGAAGTATATTAAATCTCATGGTAACTAAATCTATATATATATATATATATATAATAACTTGTCCTGACTGACTGACTGACTGACTGACTGACTGACTGACTGACTGACTGACTGACTGACTGACTGACTGACTGACTGACTGACTGACTGACTGACTGACTGACTGACTGACTGACTGACTGACTGACTGACTGACTGACTGACTGACTGACTGACTGACTGACTGACTGACTGACTGACTGACTGACTGACTGACTGACTGACTGACTGACTGACTGACTGACTGACTGACTGACTGACTGACTGACTGACTGACTGACTGACTGACTGACTGACTGACTGACTGACTGACTGACTGACTGACTGACTGACTGACTGACTGACTGACTGACTGACTGACTGACTGACTGACTGACTGACTGACTGACTGACTGACTGACTGACTGACTGACTGACTGACTGACTGACTGACTGACTGACTGACTGACTGACTGACTGACTGACTGACTGACTGACTGACTGACTGACTGACTGACTGACTGACTGACTGACTGACTGACTGACTGACTGACTGACTGACTGACTGACTGACTGACTGACTGACTGACTGACTGACTGACTGACTGACTGACTGACTGACTGACTGACTGACTGACTGACTGACTGACTGACTGACTGACTGACTGACTGACTGACTGACTGACTGACTGACTGACTGACTGACTGACTGACTGACTGACTGACTGACTGACTGACTGACTGACTGACTGACTGACTGACTGACTGACTGACTGACTGACTGACTGACTGACTGACTGACTGACTGACTGACTGACTGACTGACTGACTGACTGACTGACTGACTGACTGACTGACTGACTGACTGACTGACTGACTGACTGACTGACTGACTGACTGACTGACTGACTGACTGACTGACTGACTGACTGACTGACTGACTGACTGACTGACTGACTGACTGACTGACTGACTGACTGACTGACTGACTGACTGACTGACTGACTGACTGACTGACTGACTGACTGACTGACTGACTGACTGACTGACTGACTGACTGACTGACTGACTGACTGACTGACTGACTGACTGACTGACTGACTGACTGACTGACTGACTGACTGACTGACTGACTGACTGACTGACTGACTGACTGACTGACTGACTGACTGACTGACTGACTGACTGACTGACTGACTGACTGACTGACTGACTGACTGACTGACTGACTGACTGACTGACTGACTGACTGACTGACTGACTGACTGACTGACTGACTGACTGACTGATCGCCGAACCAAAACTACTGGACAAAAATTAATGAAATTTCGAGGAGACATTTATACGTATTACAATGTAGGTGCTCGCTAAGGGAGGATTTTTTGATATTCCGTCGCTAAGGGGGTGAAAAGAGGGGTGAATTTGTAAAATGGGTGTATCTATGTCTCAAAACTTTAAACGTTTACGGATGTAAAAATCGGTATTTAAAATGTCCTTTAAAAATAAAGAAGCACGTATTTTTTGTTTCCGTAAAATCCTACTAGGAGGGGTGTAAAAGGGTGAAAAATGGTTTGAACGCCTTTGATGAGGATACTTATATCTCAGAAGTTGAAGATATTACAGACCTGAAAATTGGTATTTTGAATCTTCTTTAAGAACAAAGAAACACGTATTTTTTGTTTCCGTAAAATCCTACTAGGAGGGATGTAAAAGGGTGAAAAAGGGGTTGAACGCCTTTGATGAGGATACTTATATCTCAGAAGTTGAAGATATTACAGACCTGAAAATTGGTATTTTGAATCTTCTTTAAGAACAAAGAAACACATGTTTTTTGTTTTTGGAAAATCCAATTAATAGCGGTTAAACAGGAGTGACAAATGGGGTGAAATTTTAGAGATGTTTAAAGTTAGTGTATCTATATCTCAAAACTTTAAAAGTTTAGTGATGTAAAATTTGGTATTTAAAATCTCCTTTCAAAATAAAGAAACACGTTTTTTTTGTTGCTAAGGAGGTGAAAAGGGGAGTAAAATTTTTAAAATGAGGATATCTATATCTACAAAATTAAAAGTTTACAGACGTAAAATTTGGTATTTGGAATCTCCGTTAAAAATGAGGAAAAACGTGCTTTTCGTTTTCGCAAAATCCCATTAAGGGGGGGGGGTGGTAAAAGAGGGAAAATAGGTTGAATACCTTTTATGAGGATACTTGTATCTCAGAAAATGAGGATGTCACAGACATGAAAATTGGTATTTGGAATCTCCTTTAAAAATAAAGAAAAAAGTACCTTTTGTTTTTGGAAAATCCGATGAATGGGGATGAACGGGAGGGACAAACGGGGTGAATTAAAAAATAAATATCCAGGCCTAAAATATATCTCAGACACTTAACATGTTAACGTCTAGAAAACTGATACTTGGAATCTCATCTAAAAGTAAAGAGACATAGATACTTTTTTTCGGAAAATCCACTTAAGGGGAACAAGAAAAGGGGTGAATACTTAGAATGAGCCTATCTACAGTATATCTAAAAAAATTAACATGTTACAGAAGTGAAAATTGGTTAATCCCTTTCAAAAATAAGGAACACGAATTTTTTGTTTTCGGAAAAGCCACTTGGGGGGAGGGGCGCGTAGATAGGACTGAAAAGGGGGTTGAATTCTTTGTATTAGGATACTGATATTTCAGAAACTGAATACGTTACAGGCGTAAAAATTGATGACTGGAATCTCATAAAGAAATGTATATATTTTTGTTTTAGGATAATCCACTTAGGTGGTGGTGAAAAAATTGAAATTTAGTTAAATTATTTGTATGCGTCTACTTATATCTCAAAACAATAGATGTTGCAGACATGAAAATTGGTGTTGGAATCCCCTTTAAAAGTAAAGTAACACATATTCCTTTGATTCCGGAAAATTCAATTAAGGGGGGGTGAAATAATTGAAAAATGTATTGAATTATTTGTACGAGGATACTTATATCTTATGAAAATTAAAGTTGATACAGACGTGAAAAATGGTATTTTGAATCTACATTAAAATAAAGAAACACGCATTTTGGGGGGAAAATTAACTTTGGAAAGGGGGTGAAAAGGAATTGAATTCCTTTTATGGGGACACACATCTCGAAAACTGAAGATGATACAGTCGTGATAATTGGTATTATAAGCACCTATATAAATAAACACGAATTCTTTGTTTTCGGAAAATTCACTTAAGGAGGGAGGGTGAAAGGCAGTGAAAAAATAGAATTCCTTTTTTGTGGATACTTATATCTCAAAAACTGGTGGTTACAGACGTGATAATTGGTGTCTGGAATCTCCTTTAAAAATAAAGACCGGGTGAGTTGGCCGTGCGGTTAGAGGCGCGCGGCTGTGAGCTTGCACCCGGAAGATAGTGGGTTCGAATCCCACTGTCGGCAGCCTTGAATATGGTTTTCCGTGGTTTCCCATTTTCGCACCAGGTAAATGCTGGGGCTGTATCTTAATTAAGGCCACACCGGGCGAGTTGGCCGTGCGGTCAGGGGCACGCGGCTGTGAGCTTGCATCCGGGAGATAGAGGGTTCGAATCCCACTGTCGTCAGCCCTGAAGATGGTTTTCCGTGATTTCCCATTTTCACACCAGGCGAATGCTGGGGTTGTCCCTTAATTAAGGCCACGGCCGCTTCCTTCCAACTCATAGGCCTTGCCTATCCCATCGTCGCCATAAGACCTATCTGTGTCGGTGCGACGTAAAGCAATTAGCAAAAAAAATTAAGGGCACGGCCGTTTCCTTCCAACTCCTAGGCCTTTCCTACCCCATCGTTGCCATAAGACCTATCTGTGTCGGTGCGTCGTAAAGCCACTAGCAAAAAAAAAATTAAAATAAAGAAATACGCATTTTGGGGGGAATCAACTTAACGGGGTGGGGTGAAAAAGCTGTTGAATTCCTTTTGTGAGGATACATATATCTCAAAAAATTATGTTAAAGACGTGAAAATTAGTATTTGGAATCTCCTTTAAAAATAAAGAAACACGTCTTCTTTTATTTTCGGAAATCCACTACCGGGGAGAAAGAATTGAAATATTCGTTGAATTATTTGTATGAGGATATTTATGTCTCTAAAAGGTAAAGATGTTACAGACGTGAAACTTGGTATTTGGAATCTCCTTTCAAAATTAACACGTATTTTTTTGTTTTCGAAGAATCGACTTGACGGTGGGGAGGTGTGAAAATAAGTAAAGAAGGAGTTGAATTCTGTTTAAGAGGATACCTGTATCTCAGAAACTGAAGATGTTACAGACGTGAAACTTAGTATTCTTAATCTCCTTTAAAAATAAACATTTTTTTCGGAAAGTCCACTTAAAGGGAGAGGGGGCGTAAGAAAGGGAAAAAGAAGTGGATTTCGTTTTATGGGGATACTTATATCTCGAAAACTGGTTGGCACTGTATTTGGAATCTCCTGTAAAAATAAAGAAACACGTACATTTTTTCGGTAAAGAATTGGAAAGAATTTGAAAAGTGGGTGAATTTTGAAAATGAGTACCGGTATATCTACAGTATATGTCATAAACTTAACATGTTACAGACATGAATCTTGGGGTAGTTGGAAAGTCCTTTAAAAATACACGAACACTTACTTTTTGTTTTCGGAAAAGGCACTTAACGGGGGGTAAAAAGAAGTGAATAATTGTTAATAAGGATGCTTCTATCTCACAAACTGATGATGTTACAGACGCGAAATTTAGTATTTGGAATCCCCTTTAAAAGTAAAGGAACATGTATTTTTTGTTATCGATAAATGGGAAGGACTGATAAAGGCGTTAAATTGTTTTTATGGGGATTCTTATAGCCTATCTAAAAAACTGAAAATGTTACGACGTGGAGATGGATATTTGGAATCCCATTTAGAAATAAACATTTTTTTCTATTTGAGAGAAGATTGTTTCTCATATGTACAGTTCTATGTTGCATGGTCATCTTACCCAAAAGGCAATAACACAAACGTGGCTTACAAAGAGTTTCCGGGGTAAATGAAACTCAATTTGTCGGTGAATGTTTGTACTTTAGGGAATTTCAGATAATGTCATAGTACAGAATCGAAGACGATTACTTTTATTATTTTACGAAATCCATGCGAGCGCAGCCGCGGGTAACTGCTTGTCTCTATATAGAAAACAAGCAAGATACCCGTGCTTCGCTACGGTATTATACTGAAATTTATTAATTAAATGCTTATTAATTTATATATAATCCGCCGAAATTCGCGATCTGACTCGTTTTCTGAGAGATTACGGCAAAGTTCCTCCCATTTTCAATCCTTCTTTCCAGGAAACGATTTCGTACTTCCCGGGCTAGTTCCAGGTATTTTACCCGGCCAGTTGGGTCCCTAAATCTTTGCCATCTTTTCCTGTAAGCATTTTTAATATGGATCAAATCCTTGAGGAGATCCGGCGTGGTGTCGTCTTGGGAGCCTTGGCGGTACTGAACCCGCGGCCGGATTGCATTCGTAGTCATTACCCGGCCAGGACCCGTTTCCAGCGCGGTCCGCACATTTTGACGACGGGTCCAGAACATTATTATTATTTTTTGGGTGGGTGATATTAGTTAAATTTAGATTATTCTTCTCCTACTTCTTCTTCTTCTTCTCATTATTATTATTATTCATGTTCTGGAGCCCACAGCAAGATGCAAGACCGATACTTGGCCGTAAATTACATCTGCTGCCATTGTCATTGCTGATAATGTGACCAGTACCATGGCCGCGCGTAGGTTAGTGCGCGGGATTTCTGGCGATACGAATGATATACTTAAGTGCATTATTGGCCTTATTATAGATGTGAACAATTGCACGGTCAATATCATTCCTATCGTTTATTTTAAATGTGTTTAAATTTTTATTTATATGCTAGGAGAATGAAATGTAATTTAACTTTAAGTTTTCCAAAGGAAAAGATGGCTCTTGAAAACGAACCCAGGAAAGATTAAAAATGATCGTTTTATGATCAGAATAAGTACATTATGAACAGTAAAATCAATTGGTCTCAACTACATTTTCACCCCACCTAAGTTAATTTGATTTACCCCTCGCCCCTCCCAAGAACAAAGAAGGCGTGTTTCTTTATGTTTAAAGGAGATTCCAAATACCAATGTTCACGCCTGTTACCTTCAGTTTTGAGATATGGGTATCCCCATAAAAGTAATTCACTTTTTTCACTTCCTTTCACACACACACACACCACCCCCCGCCCTCCGAAGTGAATTTTTTCGGCAAAAAATACTTGTTTCTTTAATAGTAAAGGATCTTCTAAATACCAATTATCACGACAGTAACATCTTCAGTTTTTGAGATATGTGTCGTCATAAAAGGAATTCAACTCCTTTTCATCCCCGTCTCCCAAGATGACTTCCCCCCAAAAGTGCGTTTTTCTTTGTTTTTAAAAGAGATACAAATACCAATGTTCACGTCTGTTACATCTTTATTTTTATTAGATGTACGTAAGCACATACAATTAAATAAATTATTTTTTCAATTTTTTCACCTCCGCCCACTTCATTGGATTTTCCGAGAATACGTGTTCCTTTACTTTTAAAGCAGATTCCAAATATCAATGTTCACGTCTGAAAAAGATTTCTTTTTTGAGATAATAGTACCTTCATACAAATATTTCAACTAATCTTTCTATTACCCTCCCCCCCCCCTTTAAGTGGATTTCTGAAAACTAAACTTACGTATTTCTTTAAGTTAACGGGGATTTCTAACACCAAATTTCACGTCTGTAAAATCTTCAGTTTTTGAGATATCAGTATCCTAATTAAAAAATTCAACCCCTTTATCTTTCACTCTTACCCCCCCCCCCGCCCAAGTGGTTTTTCCGAAAACAAGAAATACTTGTTTCTTTATTTGTAAAAGAGATAAAAATACAATTTTTCACTTCTGTAACATATTACGCTTTTGAGGTATACTGTAGAAATTCTCATTTTAAAATTTCACCCCCTTTTAATTCCCCTTAAGTGGAGTTTCCAAAAACAAATCACCTATGTTTCTTTACCTTTACAGGAGATTCCAAATAGCCAGTTTTACGTCTGTAGCATTTCACGTTTCTGGGATCACTGTACTTATAATCTTTCTAAAAATTCACCCGAATTTGTCGTTCCCGTTAAACCCCAATTAATTGGATTTTCCGAAAAAAAAGGACGTGCTTCTTTGTTTTTAAGTGAGATCCCAAATACCAATTTTCAGGTGTGTAATACTTCAGTTTCTGAGAGATAAGTTTCCTCATTAAAGGGATTCAACCAATTCTTCATCCCTTTTCACCCCTCCAATTGGGATTTTCCGAAAACAAATAATACTTGTTTCTTTACCTTTAAAAGAGATTCTAAATACCAATTTTTACATCTGTAAACTTTTAAATTTTTGAGATATAGATACACTCATTTTTAAAAACCATCCCCCCTTTTCACCCCCCATTAATTGGATTTTCCAAAAACAAAAATTGCGTGTCCCTTTATTTTTATAGGAGATCCCAAATACAAATTTTCAGGTCTGTAATATCTTCAGTTTCTGAGATATAAGTATACAGATTAAAGGAATTCAACCCTTTTTCATTCTTTTCACCCCTCCTATTGGTTTTTCCGAAAAGAAAAAGATATGGGCTTCTTTATTTTTAAAGGAGATTCTAAATACCACCTTTTACATTTGTAAACTTTTCATGTTTCGAGAAATGGATACACTCACTTTAAAAATTCACTCCGCATTTCACCCCCCATTAATTGGATTTTCCAAAAACAAAAAAATACATTGCACCCATAAGCGAATGTGCATAATAGATGCATAAATTAAATGTTTAATAATTCGCATATGGGAATACTGCAGAAGGCTGGGAAAAGCTTGCAGTCTCACAAAGCAACATTAAGCGCCGTTCAGACTGAAAATATATCCATAGAATACGTCTTAAGGCACGAACAGAAAATAGCTGGCCTGAGTGGTACGTCCAATTATGTTTATGATGCCGACGAGAGGTGGAAACTTTCTATCCAGTTCCCACGTGAATCCGCACATCGGAATCTGCCCTACTTAGATGTGCGACAGAGAAACGAATAATGCCCGTCATCCCTTGGCAGAAAATGGAAGAATCCCAGCTACTAGAGCGCGAACGTCTCAGCCAATCACAAAATTGCAAATTTTAATGTCTTGTCATAGCGGGAATCTACAGCTAGTATTTCGCGATTTGGTGCCCGAAGTAGCTGTGAAAGATTGTGTCCTGACTTCCAAACAATATTTGAGGATTCATCAGTGCAAATGTGTGGTTAATCAGTGGTTAAATAAGAATTTTTCAATTTTACATGGAAGAGTGGTATCGCCCAGGAAATGAACAGTCATGGCGCGAAGATGCCATACTCTTGCAGAAAATAGAGCTAGTGACGCGCGCCATCGTATAAATCAACCTTGTGATCGTTTCTCATACCGCAATGTAACACGTAAATAGGACCAAAATTAGGAATGTTTAGAACCCATTTCCTAAATTTCTAAACTACGGACGTATGATAAATCGGTCCCAAGTGTAGGATTATTACGCCACATCCCTTCCACAGAACTATTTTCGAAGTGGGGAGGACAGTTTACAAAACCAACGACACCAGGGTGGTGAATCTCAGTCTCGTAAGAATTCTCAGTCTTGTAAGAATCTCCGGTCTTGTTTGAGAATTTGCTCTTGTCCGAACAGTCTTGCGGGAGAACTTAAATGTACGGAGGCGACTCGACGGAACGCGATAAGAGACAGTTGTTGACATCCGAGTGAGTAATGTATTTACTTGTGTGAGTAATATCTTAGCCGAAATGAACACTTTGACAAACTTTTATTCAACTTTAGTTTATGCAGAGATAACCAGGCAATTAAATTAACAAATGACAATGATAGTTATATTCTCAACACTTGCCTTGAATGAACTTATAACATGCTAGGACCGAGATGGACAATGAATCTCTTCGTAACACGTAGCTGCATAACATTTTCCCTAGTTCACGTGTAGCTTGTATATTTTTTGGAAAAGTCATATTTTGGAGGACGATTATTATAAAAATTCTCCACATATCATCGGGAACATTACATTTAACTTTTTCCACACTCTCATAGAACTATTATTGCAAGTGAGATATTTGGGAGCAGAATTAGTCAAGCCAGTTACAGGGAGAAGGACTTTGTTTTCGCTAGTGGAATGCTGCGGCACTAAGACCTTGAGTCCAGTGTTTTGGTCAGAGAAGGTGAATAACCAATAATCCTTTACACAAACAAACTGAGAGGGGTGAGAGAGACGACAGTAGGAGGCTAGGCAGGTAGCGGAGTCCAGACTTTCAACTTCACGTCAGATGCTCAATGCAGTGTCATTGAATAATCTTCATAGGAGTGTTAAAATGCGAGTGCTAATATAAATGTGGACGTGTACAACGCCATCGTAAAAATGCATCAAGTTTGTGCGTGTGACATCTCGGATAACCACATCAGCTTGAAGATGGACTACTAAATTCATCATGACGGAGGCCGGAGGGTGATCCGACCTGTCTCCAGCACAAATAAGGTAAATGAGCAGAATATAAATATGTAAATATGTAGGACTATGAACAATCGATGATCAAAAATGTAGTTTAGAATTTTAGATTGGATTGTAAATAATTCACGTGTTGGATGATATTAATTGTAGTTTGATATCATTTTCATTTTTGAGTTAAACATGAGACTACGACAATTATATTTGGCGACTCGGAATATAAATGCCATAGTGTCCCAATAATAATAATTATAAAAATATGATCGTAATAATAATAATAATAATAATAATAATAATAATAATAATAAATAAGAGTTAGCGAGTGTTATTTGCGTAGTTTCCTTAAGTAAATGTTTTTCATATTATTTCTGGATCATTTTGAAGTAAGTCATTTTGACATATGAGAATCCTATTTTACTAAGAAGTTTACATACAGTGTAGTGCAGATTTTAAAGTGATAATAATAATAATAATAATAATAATAATAATAATAATAATAATAACTATGGTAATGAGTGTTATTTTTGTTAACGTTTTGGTTTTGTAGATGCCGCCATGTTAGTTTAAATGTTTACTTTTGCTACTAGCGCATCCAGTTTATTATTCCATGTTATGTAATCATTATTCAGATGACCGTTTCCGGTAGCTCTCATACTTTGTATTTCGCGACGATATGGTTGATACGCAAAAGTTCATTTCTTTATGTAAACGTGGTTACACATTTCGATAGCCGTGTTCTTGAGAGGCAATCTCGTTATTTCAGTTAAATAATTAGTGACAGGAAGCCATTGATAAGTTAGCTCTGATATTTCATAATATGTGAAACGGTAAATGATCAAAATAACGAGCAAAGTAATAGTAATATCCCTGATGATCTGCGTTGAAAAATGGAAAATGTGATATTTGGACCATGTCATGAATAATGTCCTAAAAATGGATATGTGAACGACACCGTTATTTCGCCCGCCTTATATGAGCGAGGCCGTACTATGAGTTACTACGTCGAGAATATTGATGAATAAATAGAATTGAGAGATGAATAATTTAACCGAGAGTGTTAAATATGTGACGAAATGTGTGATGGTTGTAGGTGAAAAGCCTGTATTGTTTCAAATAGTTTCCAGGGAAAATAGATGCTCGGAAAGTATGAAAGTTAGAGCCCGAAGTGAATCGTGAACAGAGCGACCGATCAATGTGTGTTTCGACAGTCATGTATAATCATTGATGACATGTAATACCAATAATTATTGTCCGTAAAGATTGAATAGTGTCATTTCCAGACATTTTTCGTCTGAGGTTAGAAGATTGCCATCAAATTCACATAATTTTGCTACTTGAATCAGGGTAATATTTTAGACTTCGATATAGCGCATTTTTATTTTAAAATTTTATTAGGCTGCGATTTTTGGGATCTGGATTCTTGTTACAATATCTTTTCTTTGTATATATTTTGTCACCGTATTATTTTAGAATCTGATGACACGTGAATAGTGTTTGTATTTAATGTGTGTAAATAAAATAGGTGTAGTGAGGTTATTTTTATTTCAGTATTTCTTGGGAGCAGTGTTTCTCCATTGACATGTTCATTTATGTAAATAAGATTTCATGTGTTACGGTAATAGATCATCGATTAGTTCATAGTCAAAACCATAGTAGTGGTATGCTCACACCAGAAGACAGTTAGTAATCACCAAGCCTTAGAAATCCACTACATTTCAGTTAGGCAAATGAAGCGATCTTTAATAAGCAGTTGTATCACAAGTGCCGCAAATGAGTTACATAAATAAGATGGAATCTGCCTCCATCTAGAGTTGGTACCACACAAATATGCATTTGTAATGAAAATGCAGGCAGCGGCAAACTAGGTAAAGTTAACGATGTAAAGGGATCGCTTTCATTTGAGATGTAAACCTGAGGCACTTGGCCTAATTAATTTAAGTATTTTAAGCGTCCAGACTATCACAGTTAAATAAGTAAGGTTTAACTAATTAAATGAGTGATGGTAGCACTCAGGTTTTAGGTTCAATAAATTTTCTTGTTTTCAGCCACGAGTAGTTTAAGTATGTGGCAAAGGTTATATAACGGATAAAGTACCATGTTCATGGTTTTTCTCTCTTCTTTTCTTTATTGTTACACATGGTTAGTGCATTCTATTATTATTTTTGGAGTTGGGTGTTTCTCAACTGAATTTGTATATGGTTAAATATTTGATAGACACCTCAAAGTCAATGTCAATTGGATGAATTAACAAATTAACTAATTAATTACTCAAATTTATTTTGAGAGGACATTTTCCAAGGTAATGCAAATCATTTATTCAAATGAGGCTGTATTTTTTGACCAGTGTTTTGAATGTAGTCACGTCATTGTCATGGAGACAGTGGTTCGATGTAATCCAGAATATTTAAATTTAAGCGACCTTCAGTCGAAATTTACTAAGGCAGATAATTAACTTATTGTAATGCAGATCTTTGAATTGCTTTAAATTTTAATTTCAGTTCACATTATTTTATTTTACACCATTTTTACTTTCGTTTTTACACTTTGCTAATTTTGTTAAATAAATCATTTTATTTATTTAAATTTTAATTCAGTCCTTGGGTACCGTCATTTAATAGTTTAGTTTACCCCATCTTTCATTTCCTCACCCCCCGATCGACGTGTGGTCCATCAACCCGAGGGATCCAAGAACGCACCACGCCTGAGGAGAAGAGTCTACATGAGGCGGTAGGTATTTTTAAATGTCATTATTTGCAGGAGCAGCCGGCGCACATATCAAGAAAGAAGACCACCGTATTGGGTGCCTTGAAAAGGGCACAACATGTTTCTATACTTTTAAAGGAGATCCCAAGTACAAACTTTCAGGTCCGTAATATCTTCAGTTTCTGAGATATAAGTATCCCCATTAAAGGCATTCAACCCGTTTTTCACCCTTTTTACCCCTCCTATTGGGATTTTCCGAAAAAATACGTGTTTCTTAATTTTTAGAAGAGATTATAAATACCCGTTTTTAGATCTGTAAACTTTTAAAGTTTTGAGATGTAGATACACACATTTCAAAAATTCACCCCCTTTTCACCCTCTTAGCGACGGAATATCCGAAATTCCTCCCTTAGCGAGCACTTACATTGTAATATAAATGTATCCTCAAAATTTCATTTCTTTATGTCCAGTAGTTTTGGCTCGGTGATAATGAATCAGTCAGTCAGTCAGTGAGGACAAGTTACTTTATATATATGTAGATAACTTGTCCTGACTGACAGATTATTCACCGCCGAGCCAAAACTACTGGACGTAAAGGGATGAAATTTTGGGGATAGATTCATATTACAATGTAGGTGCTCGCTAAGGGAGGCATTTTGTATATTCCGTCGCTAAGGGGGTGAACAGTGGGGGTGAATTTTTAAAATGAGTGTATCTATATCTCGAAAACTGAACAGTTTAAAGACATGGAAATTGGCATTTGGTATCTCCTTTAAACATGAAGGAACACGCATCGTTTTGTATTTCGAAAATCCCAGTAAGGGGGCTGAAAAAGGGGGAGAAATGGTTGAAAACCTTTCATGAGGAGACTTTTATCTCAAGAACTGAAGATGTTACAGGCATGAAAATTGGTATTTGAAATCTCCTTTGAAAATAAAGAAACACATATTTTTGTGTTTTTGTGTAATCTGAAGAATAGGGGGTGAACAGGAGTGAGAAATGGGGTGAAATTTAAAAAAATATATATCTGCAGCTTATCTCTGACACGTAATATATTACAGACTAGAAGACTGGTATTAGGAATTTCCTGTAAATTTAAAGAAACATAAATATTTTTTCGGAACATCTACATAAGGGGAACTGAAAAAGGGGGTAAATTATTAAAGTTAGGATATCTACAGAATAACTCAAAATCTTAACTTGTTGCAGACGTGAAAATTGGTATATTTGAATAAAGAAACACGCATTTTTGAGGGAAACCAACATGCTGGCTGGCGGTGGAAACGCAAATGAATTCCTTTTCAAAAATTTAAGATGTTACAGTCGTGATGATTTGCATTTTGAAGCTATTTTAAAGAAACTAGTACTGTGTGTTTTGGAAAATTCACTTAACTGGAGAGTGTGAAAGGAAGTGAAAAAGATGAGTTCTTTTCCTGGAGAAACTTATAATCTCAAAACTGAAGGTTACAGACGTGGAAATTGGTATTTGGAATCACCTTTAAAAATAAAGAAACACGCATTCTTTGGGTGGGGGAGACCAACTTAACGGGCGGGGGTGTAATGAAAAAGGATTTGAAATCTTTTCATGAGGTTACTTATATCTGAAAAACTGAAGATGTTACAGACATGAAAATTTGTATTTGGACTTTTCTTTCAAAGTAATGAGACACGTCTTTGGAAAATCTACTTGAGGGGGTGAAGTGGCATTTCGAAGCTCCTTTATGAATAAAGAAACAAGTATTTTTGGTTTTCGGAAAACTCACTTAAGGGGCGGGGGGAGGGTCAAAGAAAGTTTTAATTCTTATTGTGTAGAAACTTATATCTCACAAAAGGAATATTACTCACGTGAAAATTTGTATTTGGAATCTCCTTTAAAAATAAGGAAACACGAATTTTTGGAAGGGGGAATTAACTTAACGCGGTGGGGTGAAAAAGGAGTTGAATTCTTTTCATGAGGATATTTATATCTCAAAACTGAAGATGTTGGAGGCATGAACAATTTTATTTGGAATATTCTTTCAAGGTAAAAAAAAACACGTGTCCTTTACTCTTCCCAGGATTCACTTAAGGGGGTGAATGAATTGAAAAATTAAAAACTAAATATGTTAAAGACGTGAAAATTTGTGTTTGGAATCTCCTTTAAAATTAAAAGAACACGCATCTTTTGGAGGGTGTGGGGGTTAAACTTAACGGACTGGGGTGTAAAATGAGTTGAATTACTTTTTTGAGGATACTTATATCTCAAAAACTGAAGACGTTACAGACGTGAAAATTAGTATTTGGAATCTCCTTTAAAAATAAACAAACACGCATTTATTTCGGAAAATCGACGTAAGGGATGTGAGGTTGAAAATAATTAAATAAGAGTTGAAATATGTTTATGGGGTACTTTATCTTAAAAACTGAAGCTGTTACGTACGTTAAAATTGGTATTTTGAATTTCCTTTCAAAATAAAGAAACACGTATTTTTTGTTTTCGGAAAGTCCACTTAAGGCGGGAGAGGGGTGGAATGGAGTCAAGAAGAAGAAGTTTAATTATTCCTATGAGTATACATTTATCTCAAAAACTGAAGGGGTTACAGACGTGCCGACATTAAAATTGGTATTTGGATCTCCTTTAAAAATAATGAAACACGTATTTTTTTGTTTTCGGAAAATCCAGTTAAGCGGCTGAAAAGAATTTGAAAAGCGAGAGAATTTTTAAAATGAGTACCGGTATATCTACATTATATGCCAAAACTTAGCATGCTAGAGACAAGAAAATTGGTATCTGGAAACTTCTTTAAAAATACAGGAGCCTGTACCTTTTTGTTTTCGGAGAACACACTTAACGGAGGGTGAAAAGAAGTGAAAATTGTTTAATTATTCTTTATGAAGATACTTATATCTTAAAAACTGAAGATGTTACAGTCGTGAAGATTTTTATTTGGAATCTCCTTTAAAAATAAAGAAACATATTTTTGTTTCGGAAATTAGGCTTAGATGGGGGTGGGACTGGAGGAAGGACAGATCAAGGGGTTGAATTCTTTTTATGAGGATACTTATGTATATCTAAAAAACTGAAGATGATACAGGTGTACGAATAAGTATTTGGAATCGCCTTTAAAAATAACATGTATTCATTTTTTCGACTTGAGAGAAGACTGTTTCTCACATGTACAGTTCTATGTCGAATGGTCGTCTTAGCCCCAAAAGGTAATACTACAAACATGGTTTACAAGGAATTTCAGGTGTAAATGAAACTTAATTTTTGGGTGGTTTTTTTACTTTAGGAATTTTCAGATAAAATCTTAGTACAATGCCGAGGAACGATTACTTTGATCAAATTACGAAATCCATGCGAGCGAAGCCGCGGGTACTTGCTAGTGTACTGATATTATTATTAACGTACTTCAAAATATTCGTGTAATTTTCCGACATTCCTACAGATTAACACACAGGCATGCGTTCTATCACACATTTAGGATTAGTTCAGTGATGTTTCACAAGGTTTATGCAGCCTCGT
Organism: Anabrus simplex; assembly: GCF_040414725.1. Taxonomy (NCBI): domain Eukaryota; kingdom Metazoa; phylum Arthropoda; class Insecta; order Orthoptera; family Tettigoniidae; genus Anabrus; species Anabrus simplex. The sequence continues at coordinate 306,957,492 of NC_090266.1, forward strand.
GGAGATATTTGGAGAGACACTTGATCAGAAAGGGCAATGGCCCTTATCTAGTTAACTGATGTTAACGCCTCCAAGGAAGGTCAAACCTCAGTTCGCGGATCAAGAACGGATGAGGCTTGTCATGAGACGTGCGGAAATCATAAAAATAATATTACACGAGGAAAAATATCACTAACTTAACTTTATGAAGAAAGCGTACGCCCTGAATTGTACACCAGGACAACTGATCCAGTTATTTGATATGGAATAGATGTTACACAATTGTAACGTAATTTCCACGTTGCAGAATGAGCATGTATCCTGTTCAATATCAATTTTTCACTGCGATGACTTCTATTAGTCAGCGCACTTCTTTTCCTTCATATTATTCCTCCGTTCTCTATAGTTATGCTGATAACGGTCCCTACCTTTTCGGAAGTTTGTGACACTTTTTCTGTTCTTTTGACGTATCGTAGGCCGATTACAACGTGCTGCACGGGCGCCTTACATGTTATGTAAAAAGTGAAACACGCATATAGTTAAACTTATAGTACCGTAAATACGTTGTAGTACACCTACAAGATAAACTGTAATAGTATATTTTCTGTGTCAACGATGTCAGAATCTCCTACACTTTAAACCATAATTACAACCCAACGTCATGCCTGGCGCCATTACTTTTGCACGCGACTCCCCGCTGTTCACCAGTACACGCATTGCTCTTAATTTTCCTTAAGCTCATACTGATCACATCTTGCATCACAACTTCTAAATATAACTTAATCTGATTGCAAAGGCCTAGCTGTTGATCCTAATATAGTGCACTATGATCCTCAAACCACGTCGAGGCGAGAAAATTATTCCAACCTGCAGCAACAGAGATATTCATCAGTATGATGTCACTTCTTTGAGGTACTCACCCACATTCAAAGTATTTTTAAATTTATATTATAAGCATTAGCATCTAGAAACCTGAGGAATCGAGCGACCCACCAGAGAGCTTTATACCGATTGTTTTTTGAGCGTATACTACATACTTGTAGAAAGGCTTACCTTAAAAAAGGACTTTCCAGAACTGTTGAAACACATCCCTATGGAGCAAGTGGGATTCGGACTTGAGCGATACGACACGGATCAGGTGCAATCACTAATCATTCACATTAAGGCTGGATTCCAGCACCGCCTAAACTTCCGCAACTTTCAACAGCTTAAGAAAATGTGTGAAAAAAGTTATAATTTAAATATTTCGCCCAGTAATATAATTTCTCTCGATAGTACGTCGTATTAACAACATGGTGAGTGATAGACTTTTCAGAATTGTTGTGCATAGTAACGTAAGTGGGCACAGGAAGCTCAAAAATGGATTACCCCAAGTTTCAGTACCGTCTCTTCTTCTGTTTAGTTTGTAGATCTTCAACATGTCTGAAACGGTGTCAGTGAAGTTTGCATATGCTGATGACTGTGCAGTTCCTGCTCAGCACACAAGTACAGAGACTAGGGAGGATATACTCACGAAGGACTTAACCATACTTGTAAGCTATTATGGGGAGAGGAGGTTCCAATCAAACACGAATAAAAAGTGTTGTAACAAGTTTCCATCTCAGTAACAGAATAGCGAACAGAAACCTTGAAGTGTACTTCAAGAAGAACCGTCTAGTGAACAATAGGAATCTTAAATACCTGAGTGTTACCCTTCAACAGAACACTGTCTTTTAAACAGCATCTTGACAATACTGTTGCAAAACAACTCTTTACTGATCGGCCCTTAGACTTCTGTATTCTACACCCGAGTATTGGTTAAAGAACTCTTACGTGAAGAAGGCTGATATGCAGCTGAACAACTCCATTAATTTGAATACAGAACTATAAAAAGCATCCTTGATAGTGGCTCCCTATCCAAAGACTCATCCGTCCACCACATCTTCGCAGATGCAGTGCTCTTATTCGCAGATATCGTAAGATACCTCATCATCGACAATAGCCTATTCATGAAGATCTCGGTGGCTTATATAATGGCAGACTACGTCCAAGACACACTCCGGCTAGACTGGCTGAAAACATCATACCCAGCAGTTTCGACTTGAACAAGTGATAGTCCCGTGAATGGCTAATACTCCCTTCTTTGAAACTTCATGGTTTTCCTTCCATTACAGAACATGTTCCTGTTTGGATCGACGCAGAGGAGTCTTGTCAAAACGTAAGCATATACGGTCTAACCATGGAATATGCTGGGAATTCCTGTTCAATTGGAAGAAAATATTTTCACCACGGTGTGAATATGGGGCTCTAAAACAAACTGTTCTGCACATCACCTAGGCGTATGTCTTACGTGCTTACTCAGGAGGTCTTCTTCTTGTCAACAACTCAAGGAACTGAATATGCCTGGAATTCAAATTTTAGTTATTTTATTCTTTGTTCGATGAATTGAAATGTCATATGATTAATAAACAACAGGTAGCCTTCATGCACATGACCTTGTCCACCTTTATGCGGACATTGTACAGTACTTGCAACTTTTAGTGATACCTGGTTTTACGGGGGTGAGGAGTAAGGAGGGAGCTCTCCCGGTTCCGGTAATACTGCCAACTGAATGAAAATGAAATCTTCATTGAACTGAATAGATAGTATGATATTTTCTAAACCATTATTATATTAAAGGGGCTGCCTGGCTGAGGCGGTAAAGGCATGCTCGGTTCATCCGGAAGGATGTGGGTTCGAATCCCCGTCAGGAAGTCGTAAAATTTAAGAAATGAGATATCCATTTCCGGAGGTGCATATTGCCCTGAGGTTCACTCAGCCTACACCAAAAATGGGCACCAGGTTAATTCCTGGGGGCAAAGGCGGCCGGGCGTAGAGCTAATCACTCTACCCCATCACGTGCCGAGGTTAACAATGGTGGAAGCCTTTACCTTCCACTACCCCAAGGGCTTTCATGGCTTGTACGGAGGTGACTTTGCTTTGCTTTGCTTATTATATTAAACCAACAACTGTCACACACACATTATATAACGTTGCATAACATTTCTCCATGCAAACTTGTTCCTAGTATGAATTCTCAGAAATATCACCTGGCTTTGCTGTACGTTAAGCGTACGCCAGATGTCTCACAGCGATGCGCACTCGATACATAGTTTGTGTATGAAAGGTTGCCAGTACGATTCTCGCAGATAACCGAGGTCTACTGATTCAGCACTAGGGAGCCCAGGTATCACTAAAAGTTGCGCGTAAGGTAGTACTAAAATAACATGGGCTTTTGCGATATAGATACTTGGTAACCGGAGCGCATGTGACTGTTACAGTACTCTGTATTTATCGCCCTTTCGCAGGCTCGTGTCAAATGTACTGTACCTTGGACACATGAGGTGCGTCACCCCAGCAGCTTCGATATCATTTTATCTTAGGTGTACCGTGACATGGCATTATATTAAAAGAACAATTTTGCACATAATAGCCAATTTCATCTGATGAATCTGGTGTGAAAATTATTGTATGCTGCATTCTTGATTTCTTATTCCGTGTAATTTCTTATCTGGAGCATGGATTGTTGTGCGACCTACTACAATGTTAATTATAGAGAGTGTAACAAATGCTTCTCACTAATAATATACCTTGATAAAATGGATGTGAACAATTAAAATAAGAACCAGTTTTCGCTGATTCAAAAGAACCAAGTAACCTAATGTCGTTCAAGATGATGCCTCCGAAGGAGCACCCACGACGTCCGATTTGGGTGTCTAGTTGTCATATGCCGTGAAGATCCATCAAAAACCGGATGTCTAATTGTTTACATCATTCGAAAATAAATTGTGAAGCGAGACTATGCAGAACGACCGTGGAGACTCCCGTCTGATAAATTACAGTTTCAAATCTGCATTGCCTTCATTTGCGAGTTCCGGGGCTGGATCATGTCCTCGTTCTAATTGTCCTTATCACACCTAGTAAATATCGGACACCATTTTTTCTACACCTTGCATCTACATAACATAACTAGCTTCCAGTAATTTAAGGTAGTGAGGCTTACTGGCAAAGCCTTGATCGTCCGCATTTTATTGTCGCTAGAAAAGCGAGCTTTCACCCTGGAGTTGCCTGTAACTTACCCATGGTATGTAAAAGTCCCGCCCGCTGGTTCGTAGTTCAGCGACTTACAACATATACAGCGTTAGCTGTTTCAATACTGAGAGTGTGCTGGAGATAACTTCTTCAGAGTGCACAACATACGATGCTAAGTTGTGCACTGAGATTTCCAAGTTCAGTGTACAAGATATGAAATATGATTATCACGATTGCTTTAAATCTCGATAGAATTGTTAAAAATGGGACCTATTGCACCCTTGCAGAGCTCCTTCGGTGTAGATTAGATGTCAATGTTGCCTCGGCTGCCCTAAAAAAATATACTTACCGAAGGTGGTGAGGTCCTCTTCTCAGGCGCGATCAGTCCCTGTCGTCGAATCAGGATGCATAGGGATAGTGCATTCGGTAAACAATTGACTACAATAATTTATGACTCAGACTGATTTGAGTTTAAATATGTGTATAAAATTTTATTGATAAATCAAAAAGAGAAAAGTAAATAAATTTTATAAAATGTAAATATATACTTGTTAATGTTACATTATTATCATATGAGACTGTACAGCTAGAACTCTCATTAATGACACACATGACTATCTCATTAATCCCTAAAGTATAATATTTGTAATTTTCCATAAATTTTTGTTTTAAATGATGTTTCCCATATTTGTTCATCCAATTATATAATGTCGGTGTAACTCTACATATTTACTAGGATAATGTTGTTTATAAACCAGGTGGATCAATTGAATAACAATATACTCATGAGAACATTTAGTGATGATAACAATAATAATAATAATAATAATAATAATAATAATAATATTTATATGAATAAATTTTTGTATAGCCAAATCAAGTTATTCATCAAAAAAAAACTACTTGCCATCAGTAAAATATATTTATAATATATAAAATTGTTTTATAAAGATATAAAAAAATAAATAAAATATCGATATTAACTAATTAATAAAATTGTTTTGATATCACTGAATCACATTGTAAACCAATTAAAAGAATACAGGAAAGTCTCCACAGTGTATCCCAAATACATATCTGAAGTGTGGAAAACCAACCTAAAATGTAATACAATAGTAATAATAATAATAATAATAATAATAATAATAATAATAATAATAATAATAATAATAATAATAATAATAATAATTGAAATAATACGACGATTTTTGCGTAGATTAAAACCTAGAAATGTCCCTACTAATCTCTCAGATATGTGAAATAAGTTTGCAAACAAACATACCAAAAGTTACCATAATATAACAATTAATTAATTTTACTAATTTGATTGTACTCAAATTTTATTGATTACATAATTAATTGCCTAACTGATCACTGGAAATCCTTGTCTTGTGACTCAAATCCTCCAATATAGTGATATTAATGAATTTACACTGCATCGAAATGATAATAATAATAATAATATTGTAATAACAATAATAATAATAATAATAATAATAATAATAATAATAATAATTGAAACGAGAATAATAATATCACTTAATAAATGTTACTTCTATGTTGGATATCATAAAGGAAAGTCCTAAAGAATTTATAATCGCCTACCAAAATCCAATACTGTTGTTAACCAAATCGTAGATAAATTGAATAATAAAAAAAACATAAAATGTAAATTATTTAATTAATTAATAAATCCACAATTGACTGACACAAGTGATTAATATGGTATTCATCAAGACTCCCTAATTAGTTGTGAATTGCATTGGTAAAATGTTAAATAATAATATTCAATATTAATAATAATAATAATAATAATAAATAATAATATCTTAACTTGACCTGTAATTACGGTACTCTTGATCCACCATCCTGATAAATTATAGTATGTTTACGTCAGTTATCTTAGAACATTCATTTGCCATGAATAACACCATTTGAATAGAATCTTACTTAACAGTGCATATTGGGTTTTCTTTATCTATAAAACCATGTTTGCCATAATTTAATGAAATACCTAATCCACTGTGTAAAGGCATAACCATGAAATTCTCATAATAGAGTTCACCAATATTAATAATAATAATAATATTTCTCTTATCAAAACTGTTACTGAGTTCCCATAATTACAATATCTTCCTTCCAGGTGCAATAAACAATACTTGCTTTAACCTGAGAATTCAGTAACTTTGTCTCACATAATGGACCTTGGTTGTTGTTGCATACAAAAATCTAAAGCTTTGCTTTCATATATGCGAGTGACCCCTACTTAGATATCGTAAAATTAATCTGGAAAAGACAAACTCTCCTACTTTAAAGAAACATACACTAACTTATGCTAATATGTACACCAAGCGAGGTAACGCAGCCAGAAATCCTAACCTAATACTTAAAATTCCACTAATATATACATAGATGAACCCTGTCATCAGCACACACCACACTTTTGACTTATTTCAGCGTCTCAACATATTATAATTCGCTAAAATGTAGCCATGACCCATTGCAAATGTTACTGTGGTTTCTTCAGAATAAAATGCATAGACAATGCACAGACAATAAAAGAATGTACCTAAATGATGACTGATACGAGGCAAATAAAGTAATAAGTATATTTAATATTAATAATAATAATAATCATCTGTTAAAACCAATAAAATAGTTCCTACTGGCAAGCATCCACACCAGCCCAGTTGCGTGATCCATGTTACCAACCTAACTTTGAAATATCATTTAAATGCGTACTATAACTTTCTCTAAATAGAACGATATTGTGACACGGCTAAACCATTTATATGTATCATCTTGTCCTTCTAACTCGTATACCTTCTTTAACTGGCTTATTTGTTTCCTCACATTTATTCATTTACGACGTCATCATCATTTCTTATTCTGCACGAATTCTATTACCTCTCAGCTATCACGCTGATACTTATATTTCCACTTTATATTGAGAATATGTTCACCATACTCTTTGTTCTCCATAATCACCTTCAGGTAAATAACCCCATGTGTTACCATATACTCTCAACTACGGACCTTCAAACATCTCAAATAAATTACCGTCGCTCAATATCGCTCTTATTATTTGACAACACCTTGATTTTACCTGAGCCAAAAATAAATCCTTTTATTTAACATTGTTCACTCAACTGTCTAACCGCGTTACTTGCCATAGCAACCAACATGTGGATGTATCAGTGTTACTGTCGTCCAACAGAATTCTCGACAGTAACTATTGAATATATATATATGTTTTATTATCATTAATTGACTTCATCACTACTCCCCCACGATAACTGTGCTTGCGTGAAACAAATAAAATTCCGCCTAAATGCAATACTGACAATGCTACTGATAATAATAATAATAGTGCAGGTATAGGCGAATCACTCGTTATAATTGCCTCAAAAATATAACTTGGTCAATACGGAACAAAATAGTACACGCACGACTGATGATAATGATAATAATAATATTTACACTACTCATAAACAGAATTATCCTAATTTTCTGGCTGTGTACTCGGGTTTATAGTTACATCATCGTCACTCGCATACCCGTCTAAATAAAGATACCATTATCAAAGGAAAGCTTTAGATTTTAAATCAAACATGAGATTGTGTACTCACATTGAGGGCACTTCGGGATCGCCAGGACTAAAGGCAGCCATGTTGTCTTACAGATTCATGACCAACATGTTAATATCCTTGACCATTCTTGATGTATCCGGCATTGGCTTATATTACTACTTTCCACTCTCTTGACACTTTACACATGTTTATTTCCTACTCATAATATTAAACATAACAACTCGTTTTTAACACTTGACATTACACTGTAATATATATATATACACATACGCAGTACTCAGATAACTTGGAACTTAGGCCGGATCTCACGTACTATGCTCTAACATAACGGCTGCTTCCACTGTAGCAAAGTCTTTGTGCGCCCAACCGCTCCCTTTGTGTTGGGGAAAGTGACTACCCCCACTTTAGCTAAATATCTCGTAGAAAGTAAAAGTATTTTCTTCGCTCCACGTTTCAAACACCCTAACAAACCAGCTGTAGCAGGCAATGTTTCCACACTTACGGGCTACCAATGCCTATTGAACTGTCTGCTATGCTCTGCGGGCTACATATTGAAAATACGTCACATAAGATGCAACTCTGCATAATTCCCAGTTTCATTTCTTTACCCTGCGTAAATTTAGACACTTGTATAATTTGTTAATCTGTTCCTCCACTCACTTGTGGGGTTTCGAAAACTTTACCACCTACACTTCTGTTTATAACACTCATTTCCTCCTCCACAGTACTAATAAATATATATAATTTACCACAATCGTACTTAAGTGCGGAGCAAATTTAAGACACGTCTGACCGCCACTAGACTCTTGATGATGACTGATTCGTGAGAAGCCACTACTCGGGGGATGTTGGGCGCACTAATCGGCGTAGGAACACTAATTCTTGCCACTAAAAATCCCAAACAAAAGAATGCTGGGTAGCTCCAAAACCAAGTTATCAAAAACATGAAATGCTTTGTACACACAAATTGCATCAATTCTTGTTACTACCATGATGCATCGTGACTCTAAAATTGTTCGTAATTTCTTTTACAATACAGTAGGCGTTAGTTGGACTATATCTTCTGCCGCGCTGATAAACCACTCTCCACGCTGGCAAGGGGTTCCCACTGCCGGTGATAACAAACATCTGGATACACAATATTCCAATCCATTTGCCACAAACCAATAAGTTAGTTCAGAATTACTATAATAATTACTGACATCTCCTCTTAATATAATCTTCCTTAAATACTGCCAGGGATTAATTACAAGCCACCTGTCATTAAGTCGCGCTAATTTTGAAATTATTTAAATGCAGCAATCTGATTGGAGCACATACTCCACTGTTCATCTATACGGACGAGTTCATTCCAGAATAAGGGGATTCGGGTATCAAAAACCATGATTCTCCATCTCAGTCACTCCTGCCAGTACTTTTCCACTCTAACTACGCAGTTCCAAAAGATGATGTAATAACAGGTGTCCCAATAATTTATTTTTAGCAGAGAACGAAGCGTGGGTTCTTATCAAGGCTTCATTCTCACGAGCTAGCTACCAGAAATTTCCAATGCTGTCCCTTTGTTTAAGAACGCTGGCTATTACTATTTATTAACAAATCCAATTATTAAAATGTTGCCAATCAGACTCATCCGATGGGTGCAACACTCTCCCACTTTAAATAAAATTTTTGAGAGTATCGAGAAAATTTTTTTCACCTCCATGTTGATAATGTAACTTGTGTGCATCACTTGCAACCATCTGTGAGTCTGTACTATTTTATGCTCTATTTGACTTAAGCAAGTTACTCCGGAGCTCTTGATTCTCTTGAAGAAGGCGTCTCTGTTCCTCTATTAACTGTTCTGCTATAGTTAGTAAAACTTTCCTCAATTCCACTCGTTCTTGCAGACATCCTGGGCAGCATTCTCTTCTCTCTTCTCCCTGGCGTTGGGCCGAAATGGTGTCGTCTTCCTCCTCGGAAACAAGGGATGTCGCCTCCTCATCTGATGACGGCTCCGTGTCCTCCCCATCTTCTTCTTCCTTCTCGGAACAGACGTCATCTTCTTCTGATGATTTTCCCCACTGTTCGACGATGTTAACTTGTGGTGAAACCTCGTGTCGTGGCTGTCTATAGAGTTTCAAATTTGAAGCATTGAAAATGACTTCGTTGTTCCCGTCCAGATCTGTTATCTTGTACGCATTGTTGTTAAAGGTTTGAGTGACACGATATGGGCCTATGTAAAGTGGTGCGAATTTAGCGTAGTATCTAGCTGCAGGTACTGAAGTAGCTGGACGTCGGACCAATACAAGTTCTCCCACTCTCAGCGGACGATGAAATCTTCTTCCCTGAACTCTCCTCAAGCGACGCTGTGCTTGTTGTTGCAGATGTTCGGCTACCTCTCGTATTCTTATTTCTGGTGCAGGTTGTGCATCCACTGGGCTATCCACGACAGCATGCCAAGGTCTAGCGGGATATTGATTTAAATGAACCACTGATGGTATAGATCCTGTTGCTTCATGGATTGTGTTATTGATGCAATCAGTAATCACTGGCAAAAGTTTCATCCATTTGGCATGCTCATTAGGGATATAAATCCTACAAAATTTCGAAATAACCTTCATAACCCTCTCAGAGGGGTTACTCTGAGGATTTCTAATAGAACTCATAACATGCTTAATATCTAGCTCCTGTAGAGTCGCTTTAAATTGAGCTGCTGTAAATTGAGGCCCATGGTCAGTTAGTAAACTTTCCGGTTTTCCCATACCAGGAATTATACTCCGAGTGAGGCATCTTACAACAAGTTTAGTGTTTGCCTTTTGCATGGGAAATAAGGTGGTAAATTTTGAAAATACGTCCATCGTCACCAAGATAAACCTGTTTCCCCTAGTGGACTTCGGAATTGGACCAAAAATATCCATTGCGAACAACTCCTTGGGCTTACTTGGCAACAACGGAATAGGCATTTGCCTAATAAGGTATGAATTTGCCTTAACCCTTTGGCAAATGTCGCAGGTAATAATTGCTTCTCTTACAGATTTTCTAAGGTTTTTCCAAATAAAGTTCTCTTGAATGGTAGCCACTACTTTGTCAATTCCTCCATGCCCTGTAATCCGGTGAACGTGCCAAATGATCTCTTCCTGGAGTTGAGATGGAATTACCACCCTTAATTTTGTATGATCCTTGTCCAAATATCTGACCAAAAGATTATTTACAATTAGGTATTCCTCGGCCTCTTTCTGAATTTCTATATAGTTAGGATCCCCTTGTTGAATTCTTCCCTGGAGAAAGTCAATTAATATACTCAAAGTAGCATCTGCCTGTTGATAGCGAGCTAATTGACTCAAATGAAGCAAAACTTCTTGGTCTTCCTGTATGAGGTCAACATAATTTGCTTGCTCCTCTTCTTCATTAGGGTTTCTGCTGAGAATATCTGCAATGATGTTCTCTTTACCAGGACAGTGTTCTATTGTGAAATTAAACTGCTGCACATATAGAGACCATCGTGAGACTCGTTGACTAGAAACAGCCGTTTTTAACATAAATGTGAGCGCCTTATGATCGGTCCTGATCTTTACTGGGAAACCATATACTATCTTCTGCCAATGTTGCAGCGCTTGAACTATGGCCAACATTTCCAATTCTGTGGTGCTATAGTTGACTTCATGTTTCCTCAACTTTCTACTGTAAAATGAAATATATCTTTTGGCATTTGGTGGGTGCTCTTCTTCTTGAAATAATACCGCACCAATTCCAACATTGGAAGCATCCGTTTGCAGTACAAATGGCAACTCAAAGTCTGGATAAGATAACTTGATACTTCTGGAAAGCAACTCCTTTGTTCGCTGGAAAGACATCTCCGTTACATCCGTCCATCGCCATTTGTTATTCTTGTGCAACAATTCTTGCAATGGAGCCACCACCTCAGTATAATTAGGACAGTGGTCCGCAAAGAATTGGCACATACCCAAGAATTGCCTGATGTGCTTAATCTTCCTGGGCCTCTGAAAGTTATTGATGGCCTCTAATTTTAGTGGGTTGGGTCGGATTCCTACGCCATCTATGATATGCCCTAGGAAAAGTATTTCAGTTTGGCAAAAGTGAGATTTCTTTAAATTGACCTTAAATCCCGTATCAATTAAATTTTGGAACAATAGACTGACTCGTCGCAAATTTTCCTCGAATGATGTGCTTGGGATAATGATGTCATCGATAAACCTGGTTGTAAATTCCTTGACAGCGTCAGTCAGGTTCCTGTCCAAGGCTCTTATCAATGCTGCGCTGCTATTCTTCAGGCCAAAGGGTAGACGTTCAAAGGTGTACGTATGCTGATCAAATATAAAGCCAGTTAGTAATTTTGACTTCTCCTCTAATTGGATGTGATGAAAAGAAGAGGTCAGGTCTACCCCCGTAAACATGTTCATCCCCTTGAAACGACGGATGATATCCTTAATTGGAGGCGCTTTATCATTTTCTGGAATGAGTTTTTCATTTACTTGTCGTGCATCCAAGCAAATGCGCAGCGACCCATCTGGTTTGACAACTGTGACTAAATTGTTTACAAAAGGTGTAACTCTTTTAGCTATAATCCCATTTTCTTCCATTTCCCTTATAATCCTTTTTACTTCCTGATAATGTTTTTCGGGAATCGGGTATGGCTTTCTCTTGTACGGACGCCAATCTGTTACATTGAGAGCGTAGGCAAAATTCGAAATTTTCCCAACCTTTGAATCGAAAACTTCTTGATACTTTATCAGCATATCCCTCAGCTGTTGTTTTTGTTCCTTCGTACCACTAAACTCAGCCACCTTGACATCAATTAATTCTTCTAGTTCCGATTGAATCTCACTATTAAAAATATCCTGAAAAATTTCCTCGTGATCCAAAACATGCTCTATCTCTTCAAGTTCTACACCAGCCTGATCTACACAGTTAATTTCCTCACTCCTTCCGACCTCTTGACTCATTTGTATACGTTCGTTGCCATCTATTTTGCGAAATTTAATAGTGTTCCGTGCCAAATCTACTACAGCATTAGTTTCCCTTAAGAAGTCTGCTCCCAGGATGACATTGTAATTCATCCGCGACATGATGACAAACGGATGTGAAAAGGATGAATTTCCAATCTGTATATCTAAAAGTGTTTGTGACTTGCAAGTTGTAGTTTTATCCGGCACAATTCCTCTAATTTTTACAGCCGATACAGGTATTTCTGGTAGGTTGTGCCTTTCTTTCAAATCCTCAAATAATGTTCTAGAAATAATGCTAATCGTGGCGCCGGTGTCAGCCAATGCCCTTGCCTGTGTGCCATGTATTCGAACATTAATAACAGGTAGTTTCCTAACTTGTGTTGCTTCCCTTTTAATTGGATCCTCTAGCAGATCTGATGGTTCAACAACCCAAGAGTCTACTTGTGCTACCACCCATTCATTTGCATTTTCATCCACTAAGCCCGTATCCTTCCATTTAGATGTATTTAGCAATTCAAAATTGACGTTTTTTTTTTCTTGACTGTTACCCCCAGGTGGGAAAGACTGAGCCATTGGATTAAGCGATTGTTGGCGTCGACCATCCTGCTCCCTTGCTCGCTGAAATTCTATACTCTCTGCTCCAGTGAGATCGGGATTTAAGTCTTGTCTATCCAACGCTTGCTTCCACTTCTGTTGCTCTTGCTGTTGCTGTTGCTCCCGCAGTTCCTGCACATACCTTTTCTTCTCATAATTGCGATATTCTGGATTCCTGTAGCCTGATCTCTGCGATGGATGATCACTCCACGTTCCTCTTCGACTGTACCGTTGATATGGCTGACTTCTATTCCTATTTTGGTATCTATTTTGCTCCTTGTTCCAGTATCTTCTCGAATATGACCTGGGATAATTGTAGTTCTGTTGATACTGCCGATGTTCATAAAATTCCCGACCACTTGGTGCATTCCTCTCATTCGGTAGTCGTCTTGAAATTGTACCAGTGACACGTCCCTTTTCATCTTGTTTATCATTTGCCTTCACCGTGTCAACTACAAATGCCCTGTGCTCTGTGGCCTTGGCTTGCCTCGGAGTGCTCATATTTACAGTGTTGTCCAGCTGTCGCAAAATTCCTTCCGCTTCCTCAGGACTTTGTGCTTTGGCGGTGATCATCATCCTTTGTACATCTGGAGGAAACTGCTTTACTATGGCTTGAACCAACTCTTGTTGACAAGGAGGATTATCTAGCTCTTTCATCTTGACCAGCTGGTTCAAAAAGTAATCACTATATCTCGTAGGCATACTGGAATTGTATTTTCTGGAATATAACTCAAGCCTTAAATTCTGTTGAGCGTCGCTTCCCCAATACCGATTCAGAAATGCCTTTTCAAAATCTTCGAAAGTTTCAAATAAAAATCGGAAACCAATAAACCATGTTTTAGGAGAGCCCTCGAGATATCTTTCTGCGATTCTCAACCTCTTTTCTTCAGGTACTTGCATTTCCCTAAAGTAGGCCTTAAGATCTTTCAGAAACATTTTTGGAGTTAACGACCCATTCCCGTTAAATTTTCTCGGTTGTTCGTCAGTAATCTTAAGCACATTTATGAGATTTGCCGGTGCAGCAACTGTTTGTCCACCTCCAACTGAAGTTAATGGAGTATTGGATTCCTTGTTAATCAACAAATCCCGGAACGGATTAGCATCTGTCACTACCTGTGGTGTCGTAGTTTGAGCCAGCTGTTTCTTAATTTCGCTTTGCTCCTCTGTCACAAATTTTATTAATGTTGCTAAGTTGTCACTTTGTACTTGCAACTGGTGTATTTCCTTATTTAGGACTTCTTTCACCTCTTCTCTAACCCCTTCTTCACTAGAGATCAAGCCTTTATCTAACTGTTCCCATTTATTATTCATGTCCACCTGCCATTCAACTATGTCTTCTTTCATGTCAGCGAATTGTTGTGTCACCCTTTCCTGGTCTGCTACCCGGTTGGCCTCGACCGTTTTGAATCCCTGGTCCAACCTTTCCATGGTTTCCTGCATTTTAGCGCTAACCGCCGTAAGGTTATCACGTGTCTCCGTTTCCACCTGGTTGACCCTATCTTCGATCATAACGATCTTTTGTGACATCTTTTCACACTGAGCTTGCACTTCTTCTTTGGTTTCTTGCAAACTTTTTGTAAATGATATGCTTACATCGCCTATCTGCTTAATTAATTGCTTATGTGCAGCGGCTAAACTATGCAATTCCTGCTTAGTGTGTGCCCTATTAGTCTCGCAGAGCCTTAATAACTTTTCTTGGTTATCTAGGAATTCCTTTCTCAGTTCGCCCTGACTACTAACAATTTTACCATCGAGTGTCTCCAACATAGCCCGCGTATCCTCTAGTTTCTGGGAAAAACTTTCAGTTACGTTCCTAGTGATTTCATCTTTAAGCACTGCCTGACTATTCTCTAAGTTTTCCGCTAAGTTCCTAGTAATTTCGTCCTTGAGTACTGTTTGACTATTTTCTAAGTTTTTAGTAATTTCATCCTGTCCTTCCTTCATCTCACTCTGTACAGTTTCTACCTTGGTGTTGAGCATACTAATGCTCGTAACTAGCTGCTCCCACTGCTCCTGTGTTATAACCATTATGCATAAAAGTCTGCCTCTATGCCTAGGTGACCTTACGTGCTATATACAACAACAACAAATGTCCCATGTTTTACATAAATAAACATTAATAACATATATTCAATATGTATCACATATATGAAATTCCGCCTTTTACACAGTGTTCATTTTACTGCAAGTTCAATGAATGTTCTAAGTTTGTCTGGTCATTTAAATAATCCTAACGTTGACTTACCATTCCCTTATAGACGACAGTCAAGCCCCAGCGTTGGGTGACATTTTATAACTCATTACTGATTACCTATGCACCCTTGCAGAGCTCCTTCGGTGTAGATTAGATGTCAATGTTGCCTCGGCTGCCCTAAAAAAATATACTTACCGAAGGTGGTGAGGTCCTCTTCTCAGGCGCGATCAGTCCCTGTCGTCGAATCAGGATGCATAGGGATAGTGCATTCGGTAAACAATTGACTACAATAATTTATGACTCAGACTGATTTGAGTTTAAATATGTGTATAAAATTTTATTGATAAATCAAAAAGAGAAAAGTAAATAAATTTTATAAAATGTAAATATATACTTGTTAATGTTACATTATTATCATATGAGACTGTACAGCTAGAACTCTCATTAATGACACACATGACTATCTCATTAATCCCTAAAGTATAATATTTGTAATTTTCCATAAATTTTTGTTTTAAATGATGTTTCCCATATTTGTTCATCCAATTATATAATGTCGGTGTAACTCTACATATTTACTAGGATAATGTTGTTTATAAACCAGGTGGATCAATTGAATAACAATATACTCATGAGAACATTTAGTGATGATAACAATAATAATAATAATAATAATAATAATAATAATAATAATATTTATATGAATAAATTTTTGTATAGCCAAATCAAGTTATTCATCAAAAAAAAACTACTTGCCATCAGTAAAATATATTTATAATAGATAAAATTGTTTTATATAGATATAAATAAATAAATAAAATATCGATATTAACTAATTAATAAAATTGTTTTGATATCACTGAATCACATTGTAAACCAATTAAAAGAATACAGGAAAGTCTCCACAGTGTATCCCAAATACATATCTGAAGTGTGGAAAACCAACCTAAAATGTAATACAATAGTAATAATAATAATAATAATAATAATAATAATAATAATAATAATAATAATAATAATAATAATAATTGAAATAATACGACGATTTTTGCGTAGATTAAAACCTAGAAATGTCCCTACTAATCTCTCAGATATGTGAAATAAGTTTGCAAACAAACATACCAAAAGTTACCATAATATAACAATTAATTAATTTTACTAATTTGATTGTACTCAAATTTTATTGATTACATAATTAATTGCCTAACTGATCACTGGAAATCCTTGTCTTGTGACTCAAATCCTCCAATATAGTGATATTAATGAATTTACACTGCATCGAAATGATAATAATAATAATAATATTGTAATAACAATAATAATAATAATAATAATAATAATAATAATTGAAACGAGAATAATAATATCACTTAATAAATGTTACTTCTATGTTGGATATCATAAAGGAAAGTCCTAAAGAATTTATAATCGCCTACCAAAATCCAATACTGTTGTTAACCAAATCGTAGATAAATTGAATAATAAAAAAAACATAAAATGTAAATTATTTAATTAATTAATAAATCCACAATTGACTGACACAAGTGATTAATATGGTATTCATCAAGACTCCCTAATTACTTGTGAATTGCATTGGTAAAATGTTAAATAATAATATTCAATATTAATAATAATAATAATAATAATAATAAATAATAATATCTTAACTTGACCTGTAATTACGGTACTCTTGATCCACCATCCTGATAAATTATAGTATGTTTACGTCAGTTATCTTAGAACATTCATTTGCCATGAATAACACCATTTGAATAGAATCTTACTTAACAGTGCATATTGGGTTTTCTTTATCTATAAAACCATGTTTGCCATAATTTAATGAAATACCTAATCCACTGTGTAAAGGCATAACCATGAAATTCTCATAATAGAGTTCACCAATATTAATAATAATAATAATATTTCTCTTATCAAAACTGTTACTGAGTTCCCATAATTACAATATCTTCCTTCCAGGTGCAATAAACAATACTTGCTTTAACCTGAGAATTCAGTAACTTTGTCTCACATAATGGACCTTGGTTGTTGTTGCATACAAAAATCTAAAGCTTTGCTTTCATATATGCGAGTGACCCCTACTTAGATATCGTAAAATTAATCTGGAAAAGACAAACTCTCCTACTTTAAAGAAACATACACTAACTTATGCTAATATGTACACCAAGCGAGGTAACGCAGCCAGAAATCCTAACCTAATACTTAAAATTCCACTAATATATACATAGATGAACCCTGTCATCAGCACACACCACACTTTTGACTTATTTCAGCGTCTCAACATATTATAATTCGCTAAAATGTAGCCATGACCCATTGCAAATGTTACTGTGGTTTCTTCAGAATAAAATGCATAGACAATGCACAGACAATAAAAGAATGTACCTAAATGATGACTGATACGAGGCAAATAAAGTAATAAGTATATTTAATATTAATAATAATAATAATCATCTGTTAAAACCAATAAAATAGTTCCTACTGGCAAGCATCCACACCAGCCCAGTTGCGTGATCCATGTTACCAACCTAACTTTGAAATATCATTTAAATGCGTACTATAACTTTCTCTAAATAGAACGATATTGTGACACGGCTAAACCATTTATATGTATCATCTTGTCCTTCTAACTCGTATACCTTCTTTAACTGGCTTATTTGTTTCCTCACATTTATTCATTTACGACGTCATCATCATTTCTTATTCTGCACGAATTCTATTACCTCTCAGCTATCACGCTGATACTTATATTTCCACTTTATATTGAGAATATGTTCACCATACTCTTTGTTCTCCATAATCACCTTCAGGTAAATAACCCCATGTGTTACCATATACTCTCAACTACGGACCTTCAAACATCTCAAATAAATTACCGTCGCTCAATATCGCTCTTATTATTTGACAACACCTTGATTTTACCTGAGCCAAAAATAAATCCTTTTATTTAACATTGTTCACTCAACTGTCTAACCGCGTTACTTGCCATAGCAACCAACATGTGGATGTATCAGTGTTACTGTCGTCCAACAGAATTCTCGACAGTAACTATTGAATATATATATATGTTTTATTATCATTAATTGACTTCATCACTACTCCCCCACGATAACTGTGCTTGCGTGAAACAAATAAAATTCCGCCTAAATGCAATACTGACAATGCTACTGATAATAATAATAATAGTGCAGGTATAGGCGAATCACTCGTTATAATTGCCTCAAAAATATAACTTGGTCAATACGGAACAAAATAGTACACGCACGACTGATGATAATGATAATAATAATATTTACACTACTCATAAACAGAATTATCCTAATTTTCTGGCTGTGTACTCGGGTTTATAGTTACATCATCGTCACTCGCATACCCGTCTAAATAAAGATACCATTATCAAAGGAAAGCTTTAGATTTTAAATCAAACATGAGATTGTGTACTCACATTGAGGGCACTTCGGGATCGCCAGGACTAAAGGCAGCCATGTTGTCTTACAGATTCATGACCAACATGTTAATATCCTTGACCATTCTTGATGTATCCGGCATTGGCTTATATTACTACTTTCCACTCTCTTGACACTTTACACATGTTTATTTCCTACTCATAATATTAAACATAACAACTCGTTTTTAACACTTGACATTACACTGTAATATATATATATACACATACGCAGTACTCAGATAACTTGGAACTTAGGCCGGATCTCACGTACTATGCTCTAACATAACGGCTGCTTCCACTGTAGCAAAGTCTTTGTGCGCCCAACCGCTCCCTTTGTGTTGGGGAAAGTGACTACCCCCACTTTAGCTAAATATCTCGTAGAAAGTAAAAGTATTTTCTTCGCTCCACGTTTCAAACACCCTAACAAACCAGCTGTAGCAGGCAATGTTTCCACACTTACGGGCTACCAATGCCTATTGAACTGTCTGCTATGCTCTGCGGGCTACATATTGAAAATACGTCACATAAGATGCAACTCTGCATAATTCCCAGTTTCATTTCTTTACCCTGCGTAAATTTAGACACTTGTATAATTTGTTAATCTGTTCCTCCACTCACTTGTGGGGTTTCGAAAACTTTACCACCTACACTTCTGTTTATAACACTCATTTCCTCCTCCACAGTACTAATAAATATATATAATTTACCACAATCGTACTTAAGTGCGGAGCAAATTTAAGACACGTCTGACCGCCACTAGACTCTTGATGATGACTGATTCGTGAGAAGCCACTACTCGGGGGATGTTGGGCGCACTAATCGGCGTAGGAACACTAATTCTTGCCACTAAAAATCCCAAACAAAAGAATGCTGGGTAGCTCCAAAACCAAGTTATCAAAAACATGAAATGCTTTGTACACACAAATTGCATCAATTCTTGTTACTACCATGATGCATCGTGACTCTAAAATTGTTCGTAATTTCTTTTACAATACAGTAGGCGTTAGTTGGACTATATCTTCTGCCGCGCTGATAAACCACTCTCCACGCTGGCAAGGGGTTCCCACTGCCGGTGATAACAAACATCTGGATACACAATATTCCAATCCATTTGCCACAAACCAATAAGTTAGTTCAGAATTACTATAATAATTACTGACATCTCCTCTTAATATAATCTTCCTTAAATACTGCCAGGGATTAATTACAAGCCACCTGTCATTAAGTCGCGCTAATTTTGAAATTATTTAAATGCAGCAATCTGATTGGAGCACATACTCCACTGTTCATCTATACGGACGAGTTCATTCCAGAATAAGGGGATTCGGGTATCAAAAACCATGATTCTCCATCTCAGTCACTCCTGCCAGTACTTTTCCACTCTAACTACGCAGTTCCAAAAGATGATGTAATAACAGGTGTCCCAATAATTTATTTTTAGCAGAGAACGAAGCGTGGGTTCTTATCAAGGCTTCATTCTCACGAGCTAGCTACCAGAAATTTCCAATGCTGTCCCTTTGTTTAAGAACGCTGGCTATTACTATTTATTAACAAATCCAATTATTAAAATGTTGCCAATCAGACTCATCCGATGGGTGCACTATCAAATATTCGTAACTTGAATGGTGACTATGTAACAACATTTTCACCTTGCATTTCACATTCAATTTATTTGTGCTACTTAGCAAACGCCTGGATGTTATAACTGGAATGCTCATTAGACATGTGGGTCTGGATGAACATTGTGGCGCAGTCCGTTCAGGCAATCACCGTTTATGCACAAAAAATTGCACGTTCTGATCCTGCTGCGGTCAGTTACCACGCAAAAGTGCTTATGGGAGAGACCCATATCAGTACATCAAGAAGCGTGTCAAATCACTCATTTCCAGAACATCATCTTGGCACTACGACATCTCCTGTAATCTTTAGCAAATTGTACACTTTGAATATCAGCTGGTAAAATATTTTTATAATTCAAAAGGCAGGTAATGGCCAAATGCGAGTTTAACTTTTGGTCGGTCCGTCGGTTATTAAAATATGTCCTAACACAATCGTCATCCGAAGCTCCATACGTTAAGCTCATCTCTCTAGCAAACTATTAAAATTTACGTTCAAACTATGCAGAATTCAACAAGGATTACGCCCTTAAAGTGATGTAATATAAGTTATGACCGCCCTTATTTTCTTCTGGACACCTTCCAAGTTATCTTAGGTCTGCAATAATGTTTATTAAGTAGAGTTTTACGGCCGAATGCCCTTCTCGACGCCAACCACATGTGAAGGGGCGTGTTTATTGTTGTATGTTTCTGTAGTGGTATGTATGGTGATATGTTGTGTGTAAAATTAATCTGTGTATTAAGATGACCTCAAATACCCATTCCCCTTGCCTTAACATAATTTAAGTCTCCAACCCGGCGGATAATCGGTCCCAGGTCCCGGGATGCTCTGAACGGACCGTTCAGTGAAGGAGCCGGACATAGTCATGACCAGACTGTGTAGCCTATACATAATTTAACTGTAGCTAAAATGTGAATTGTTTATGACGTAGATTACGTCATTATTTCGTACTACGATTATTTCACCTTTTGTATTTATTCACTCGGAAAACTACTTCGCAGATGCTCGGGAGTCGAATATAATTCCGAATTTTCTTTTCTTTTTTTTTTTTTTTTTTGCTAGGGGCTTTACGTCGCACCGACACAGATAGGTCTTATGGCGACGATTGGATAGGAAAGGCCTAGGAGTTGGAAGGAAGCGGCCGTGGCCTTAATTAAGGTACAGCCCCAGCATTTGCCTGGTGTGAAAATGGGAAACCACGGAAAACCATCTTCAGGGCTGCCGATAGTGGGATTCGAACCTACTATCTCCCGGATGCAAGCTAACAGCCGCGCGCCTCTACGCGCACGGCCAACTCGCCCGGTCCGAATTTTCTTTCCAATAGTAATTTATCCCGTCGCAATCCCTCATAACGGCTTAAATATGTGGGGGAATCAGGAATAAAACGCACAACTTATTAACATAAGAAATACGAAGCCTTCCGTTGTGGTTTTAAAAATTCAGTCTCTTTGATCCTAACCCAACAAATAGTACTTTAATGAAACTTATGCTTACTTCCAAAATTATGATCCAGAATTTTGGGAAGAATACCCTTGTTAGCATATCTGTTTTTATTTGTCTGAATTTGTAAATGATACGATAACAAGGGCTACTTGAAACCATGACGTGTGTTGGTTACAGTTGTCGCTCCCAGCCAAATATAACTCATTAAGCTTGTCTTCTGAAGGGTGAAATCTCTCGTGATACACAGTCGTTTTGCCGGTCTCCATAGCGTGCAGTCAGCCTCAATTAGTGTCGACTGGAAGATTGAATCATTATACGATACAATTTCCCAGTATCATGGTAATTTCTTCTCTACAATACCTTATATGCCATTTCCTGTGCGACCATTTAGAACAAATTTAACACAATACTGTTACGGCAAACAAAATGACCCGCCAAAAGAAAAAGATCACGTTAAAGCACGAGAGCTAAAACAAGAATGGACCCAGCACAAGAATAGCATCATCACTATCATTAGAACACAGGCAACTCACCTCATTCTTAAGGGTTGCTTCCGAAAGAAATTAAACTATTGCCAGTTAACAAAATAATGTTCTTGTATGAACATCTGTGAGCAAGGCTGAGTCTGGCATATGCAGACGACGTAGTAATTCAGGGATGAATAAATACAAGTGCAGAGGAAGTGGTGCAAGATATGAAAGAGACAGGTAAGCCAATGGGCAGTACAGTAAATGAAGCTAAATCTAAATAGGCTACATGTACAACCGTGGAAATATTCCTGGAAAATAAGAAAATACATATGCAGAACTTTGGTAAAGTGGACAGTTTGAAATATGTGCACTCAAAGATAACTTGCATGAATGAGGTGGAGGAAGAGGAAGTTAAAGACAGAATTTAAGCTGATGGTACTACACACTGTAGAATATTTTAAGGAAGAGATGTATCTCAGCGTCTTAAAATAATTCAGATATGCAATACCTACAGTGTGCTCATTGCATTTTCTGGCGCGTTATAAAATAGCGTCAAAATAGATGTATAGCACACGCAAGACGGAATTATGTAAAACGAACTATGATTCAGAAGTTCACAGAGAGCATAATCACGAAGTCTGTGGAAGAACAGAACATTGAAATGCTAAGAGGATTGTGTAAAAGAAACAAGATAAAATTTAATATATTATTACACACAACTAACTTGCCGTGAAACTGAATGGTAGATGAAGACGTCAGCTGCGTAGTATCGTAAAGAAATTAGCCAGATTCGGTTAGAAGATCCTAAAAATAACTGTTGATAGAAGAAGATATAGCAGAATATTATATATTCAACACGAAAGAACAGTAGTCCAGCTGAAAATAAGATGATTAAGATTAAATTGAACGGTCGGAGAATTTTGTTACGCCGTTGCTGGACGCACCAAGGGCGCAATAGTAATATATCGTGCAGAGGTATGAACAATGACGGGGAAGACTGAAGAAATGCTCAGAACCCGGGACAGGGAAAACTTAAGGAAGATATATACGGACCAGCACGTGATGATAGTGAATGGTGTATAAGAATGAATCGGGAACTGTGCAATAAGTACAACACTGATATCATAACCATACTATAAATCCGGAGATTTGGAAGATAGCATACACGATTAAAATCCCACAGGAAATAAATGTAAGAAGAGCGTTCGAAGATAAGCTTGTAATGGGAGAAGGTAAGAAAGAACCAGAATGAGATGGCAAGATGATGCTGAGGAGATGGAGAATGGCAGCAGAACATCGAGGAGAATGAGCATCAGCTGTGAACGAAGTAGGACTCAAACTATGAGGGATCTGTGCTGGGGAAGAAGAAAGAGTGACACCTGACCTATTAACTCATACGGCACTGCCCTGTCACTGCGTATGGAGAGCCTGACCCACTCTATGTGAATCGGCATAGAAATTCGGGACGCATGTGCGTGTCATGGTGGGGCTGAATCTCTCGCGATCTGGCGTATTAGAATGCATCCACAGCTGGTTTGGAGAACTCATTGCTTCCTTTCGCCCCCAGAACGTTATCCTCAAGGAATATTATACCAATTGGATAACCATCCAACGCACCAAGCTAAGGTCATTCAGGTGGAAATGGGGTTCAAACTCGCCTCTTTCTACGGGAAGGTCGTACGTGCCAGACGCCTGAGCTACGGAGACATATTGGACCACGACGAGCATATTCCTCCCATTAGTACCCTACCTAATATCAATGCCGAGCCGATTGGTAGCACGTTGTACACGTTATTTGTGTAATTTTGCACTGTTATGACAAAACTGCCCGTAACGTTATGCGAATTCACTCCCCAAACTTCCACGCCTCTATGAGACTTGAACGCTTGCGACTACTGAAATGGGCCATGAACTATTTCTAGAACTGTATATAAGAGTTATATCGAACAGGCGATGAAGGGGTTCGGGGCAGGGAATGGTAAAGTCTTCCGGCTCTTAGTGGGATAGTGGTTAGCTCGATGCGTGCCCGCCCTTGCCCCCAAAGCAGTTAGAGAAAGAGGTAGGGATCACGCGCAGGTCTCCCCAACACGCTTGTCCGTCGGTGACGTCATCGAGAACCCTCAGCGCCTTGTCTTCCGGATGAGGTAATACACAGCTGTGAGCTATTATGTTTTAGCCACAAGTTAGAGATAACAGAACTTCATTGATATTTTAACATCACCTCAAAAAAGGCATTCCACTTTACTATTACATTAGAGTCATGATAGGAGATCAAATACAGTGTGAATCAAATCTGTATAAAAGGTTGTAACAATGCTAAGACTGTGATCGCAGTGGAATGGCCATTCCATATGTTCATGTTCTCAATACCTATGCTTACAATAACAAGGGGTCTCTAACTGTTACAGACACGAACATTGATGACTGCAAGAAGTATGTCCGTTGATACAAACAATATTAGGAAAATATATACTCTGTCAACTACACAAACAGCAAATATTAGGAAACTATAATTGTCCACAACACAAACAGTACAGTAAAAGTTCTCCTCCAAGTGCCAGGAACTGACAAATTCCACATAAAAATTAGATAGGCTATATAAATGAATAAGCCGGTATATTGACGTTCTTAGCACTGGTTAATATACAACATAATAGACTGCATTTCATAAAAAATTAAGGTGTGTGTTGTACACAAAAAATAATGCTGATATTTAAAAAAAGTATTATCAACCACACTTATCTATAGCATCAGTGGAATTTCTTTGCTTTTCTCCTTTTCTTATCGGTATTTCATAAACTGAAACCCGGTCTTCTGAATGTCTTACTTTTGTAAAGCGTTCATTCGAATAAAAGAACGGCTTCTCACGAAGCAACTTGCAAGCTCATAAATTTCGAGGAATTTCTTCTTCAGGATATCCGTAAGGTTTTTGATGATGTTAGAAGCATCTTACAGTTCTTTGCCGTGGTAAAATTTGAACTCTTTTTCCACCTGCGCTACTGTGGTGTACCATCTCTCTGTAAGCTGCATCAAACTGTCTCCAGACCTCTTTGAAATATAATTTCCACCCCTTGTATGTTGACCTGTTTTCTCTCCACATTCGCTTTCTATATCGAGGTTCTTCTCTACCCGAAAAGCTATATAGCCAGTGAAGTCTTCAAGCAGCTCATCACGATCGTTGGTTTCACGACTGTCCTCGAGTTGTTCCTCTAGCTCTTCAAGGGTTTTAACGAACCCTTCCTCATCCTCCGGTAAAAAAATTGAATGTTGTGGGCTCAGCGCTGGCCTCAGACTGGCACACGATATCCTAGTTTTGATCCACTTCATCAGTAGCATATAGCATATTTGGACGTAATGATCTATAATATTTCGGAGAACAGTTGGAATTTCTAATCGCTTCGTAACATTGAGGCTGAGAAGCAATGATTTCACCCTTTGCGTCACAGCTGTTTCAAGAGGTTGGTCATAAAATCTTCCGAAACTTCGAAGCTGAGAAAGATAGCTGTCAATAATGTCTTGATTACATCTTACTGCCTCCATTTATTTAGGTCAGTGGCTTTAGGGAATACATGAAAGTGTATGTTTCGTTCCCTTGCTTGCCTGCTGTGATTTGTGCAGCCTGCAATGGCACAACAAATCATACTGAAAAGTGTACACCACGTTTTACGTTTTATCGCATAAAATGAACACACATGGTTTCATATACACCACAGATATGTTACAACCGTCTATTATTAGCTCCTAGCTTCTGCGTGCACAGCGATTCTTACTCGAACTACCTCTACCTCATTCAGGGCAGCTTCATCGCGAGGGTTCTGCGTGACGTCACAGCTCTGCTTTGCTACTGCGCATCTCTCCCGTGATCCCTACGTTGTCTTCTAGGTACCTTGCCTTTCCCCCATGAAGTAACCTAGTACTTACTAGTGTAGTGCGAGTGAACCCCAGGTCCATGTTCCAATCCGGCAGTAGTAGCCCTGTATTTATAGATTACTATTTCCTGGCAGGGAATCCAACCCACGTCCTTTCGGGAGAACTCAGCACGCCTATATTGTCCCGGCTAGACTGACTCTCTCCCGGTGTAGTATAAAATAAACTCCTTTTCTTAAAGCCTCACCTCCCTACGGGTTGGGGGCGTAGAATACGCCCAGATATCCCTGCCTGTCTTACGACGAGGCTATATGCGGTGACCGTAGCAAAGAACTGGAATCACATCACATGAACCCCCTTTGTGTGGAACGTGTGGATACATACACAAATAATCCCTGCCTGTCGTAAAAGCCGACTAAAAGCATCATGTGGCGATCGGTCCCGCCTTGAGTGTTTGTTGCTGGCCGATTCAAATTTCATGTGCGTGCTGCTTGAGGAAAGGCCTCCTACGTGTGCGACTACACGAATAACCCTTACACTATCTACAGCCAGTCAAGTGGACGCGTCGTATTCCCTGCAGTAGTATCCACCAGTGAATACATGTTTCCGCACAGCCGAATGTCTGGCAAGGAACCTTCTGTGTACGCTATGGGTACATGCCTAAATGGCAACGTTAAACATCGGAGCTAGGGCATTTCCTTCCTAGCCAGGTAGGTGTTGCCTTGGCTGCATGGCGGCTACGGAATCTGCTTATAATCGGAGTTACCCAGACTACCCAGAGTGGTCCGCCACCGAATTTTTTAACTTTCTATTACATGCGAAGTGCAACACCATGGGAACATGTGCAGCGTGAAAAGATAGGATCCAGATTCCTTAGGTTCCTGGTTGCTACCGGAATCGAGAGGAGTGACTTCGAAATGGTCAAACAAATTCGTTTCATTGGACACATCCATAGTATCTGCGGCAGACTCGAAGACCTGACTAAGATGTAGGATGGTATTCTGCTGCCCAAGATGCACACCGCAGCTCAGGCTGATCGGTTGCTCAAGTACAACCACTTTGGCGAAATCTCCGTGGAAGTTGAGAGGAAAATCTCTGAATCTGGTTGACGACCTGATCTTGAACACAGTGGCGTGACGCACGTCATATACATTACACGCAAAGTCAAGGGTGGAAACTTTGCCAACGATACTTTCACTATCGCCTTTCATGTTGTCAATGTTCACAAAGAAAATCAAGGTAACAACCTATCGTTGCGATGTAAGGCCGTTCATTCTGCCTCCCATCCGTGCTATAACCGACAAAGGTTTGGACACATGGTATCTCGTTGTTCATATCAGTCTATGTGTTGTACATATGGAAAAGGAGGTCATAGCTTGGAGCATCGCACAACATCAAAAAGGTACACTAACCGCTCCAACATTTATTCTCCTCGAAATAAGAATTGTCTATCCCAGCGAGAAGAAGATCTAGGTTATCAAGACCCTAGATTAGCTTTCTTAGCAGAAAGCGCGCCCTGAGATTAAATACTTGAACGCACCTGCTAAAACACTAGACTTTAACACTGAAGCACAGAGTCTAACAAGATCCACGTTTCTTCCAGCAATAACTGTGAAGATAACTATGCTCAAGGCGGCAGTTGCTCCACCTAGCAACGCCGTAATGAGGAAAAGTCCGAAGGTGTGGTCCACCCCACCTCCAGCCACAAAGAAGCCTGTGCCGTTGAAGGAAACTAAGCCAGCACAGCAGGAGAGGAGGTCAAGTCCCCCTCCCCTTAAGAGGTTGGCAAAAACCACTCCTACGACAGCGGGGAAGAAGGGAGCTTCCCTCACCTATTTTATAAAGGAGAAAACATGCCCTTCATCTGCAAGGTATATGTGAGTGCCAGCTGGAGCATCTATCTACTCCAACGCCAGTGCACTTCCCTCGTAGGAAGACCCACTCCCACCACCGAGAAGCGTCAAGGATGTCGTCCGGGACCCTCTATCTCTGCTAAATCTCGTCCAGTGACGAGATGATAGACGTTGAGCGTTCATCTCCATCATAGGATGGAAACGGAAGCAGTCTTCTTGTTAGCAAGTGTCTCGCTGCTTGAAATCTAACACAGACAAGCTAGAGTCCACTGTATGACACTTATACAGTGGAAACGTACCGGTTATACTTGCACCTTGTTGAGCTGTGCCAGCTAATCTGTCAGTTAGCGGCGAGTGATTTTTTTTCTCAAGAAACAAACCTCAGACCAGATTATCATACAGTCTTCAGAAACTTGAGATTATATTAAAAATAACTGGATAGTGCCAATAATGAGTAAAGGATTATGACAAGTTCGTTATCTCGAAATGCACATCTGCGTCACAATTTGCACTCATCAAGGAAAAGTGGAAACACCAGTAACTGATTTTGTTACAGCACCCAGCATTAGTTATCCTCAAAGTTAATGCAATGCTTTTGTTCATGACGATGTAGTACTTAGGATAGGATCCTCAGGTGATGCTCTAACATGAGTCCACATACACAAGGCTGTAGGATATTGGTAATGGTGAGCATCGTAGTAGAAATGTTACAGATGAAGCAACCTGCAGTGCATGAAACATGGATGGTGCCATCCCTAGTTACAAGATTTAAAACAAGTATTTTACAGGTGTTAACTCAAAAAGTGTCTACAGCATAGTCCATTGTCAACATAACGATAAGTATACTACTGCTGGGTTTCTGCAGAATTATCTTCCCATGTGGTGATCTGGGTAGCGCCATTCATTCGATTGCAGCTTTAATTCGGGCTCACACGTCGTTCCCATGATTGGTCAATGGCCAGAGTACGAAGCGTCTCCTTTGTTTTGGTGTCTGTTAAGTTTGGCACAAGCTACAGTGTATCGGCGCCATTTGTGATCGTCTGTGAGATGTTGGAGAACCCAATGGGAAGCAATATTTCTCAAGCTGAGAACACACCGATTGATGACTAATCCAGACTTCTAAGGATAATTCGCGGACAGTCTACGGAAATGAGGCCTTGCGCTAACTCTACTTCGTTATTGGAAATGGACGGCCGACCTGTGCTGGACAAGAACACGGACACATCGTGACTCCAACGGAAAGCACTTGCCCATCGTGCAATTCTCCGATACAATAAAGTATCGTTACCACAGGCTTCACGTAAGCTTTGATGACATTTCTGTGCCTTTTTTTGCTACGAGCCACCTATATTTTGATCCCCGGTCGCTGATATACCAATGTAAACATATGCCAGGACAGTATAGAACACGTTGCCCACTTG
The DNA here is from genome assembly GCF_040414725.1 of Anabrus simplex. Classification (NCBI taxonomy): domain Eukaryota; kingdom Metazoa; phylum Arthropoda; class Insecta; order Orthoptera; family Tettigoniidae; genus Anabrus; species Anabrus simplex. The sequence continues at coordinate 306,986,982 of NC_090266.1, forward strand.
AAATGCTAACACAGGCAATAAGAGTCGTTGCACTGACTGTTTCAGATGTTTTACGCAACGACTCGAGCTTCAATTAATGCCCTTCACCGCCTGCTAGTGAATGCGCTCAATTCTAATATCGTCCCGACAATGGTGCCACCATTTTATTTACAATCCTCATAAAATTTGCACGCTTGTACAACATTTTCCTACACACGCACTGTAAATTAGTGTAATCCCGAGCTCCCCTAGTTTTGAAGAAAGAAATCTAAGAAACGGCCACTGTGTTCCTTCTTGACTGCAGTACCCCACGCTAGCTGACCTCAAATTTTTCTAATAGCACTGCCTGTACAGAACAGTTCACTTACAGACACATCACTTTGAGTACCTTATGAAAGAGCATTGAAGTATGTAGGATTTTATCTCGATCACCGAATTACGTGGAACACACATATCAGTATGAAGCGCAACGAAACCTACACTTCTTCTTAAGCCAGGCAGTTCGTGTGGATTTGGGCCAGTTTTACGGCCAGATGCCCTTCCTGGCACCAAACCTAGGTGGAGAGTTATGCATGTTTCCGTTGTGGGTGGTAGTGTGGTGTCATGTAAATGAAGAGATGTGTATTAAGACGAACAGAAACACCCAGTCCCAGAGTCATAGAAATAAATCGTACGCAGTTCAAATCCTCGGGCCGGTCGGGAATTTAACCGTGGGCCCTATGACTCTAAGGCCTCTATGCCGTGCATTCAGCCAAGGAAACCAACTAAAGACACCTACACAATACTTAGAAAGATTTTCTGGTAGTTAACTGAAAACCAGTGTTAAGTACGAACTGTTTTCTCCGTACCTACAAATAACTCTTACGTCCATTGATAATATACACTTGTCAGTTTTGACGAAGGCATCTCCGTCAAATATCCACCGTACTGTAAAGGTATTCCTGATAAGGTATTGTATATTTCTGTAAACGCCCCGTGGTATGTTAGAAATAATTGTCACCGTCAATTAAGTAGGCCTACTCCATGTGGGAAACTAGCTCGAAGTTTCTTCCACTCCGGTAAATATTCCTGATGTTTCATATCATGAACTCGGACAAAGTTTATTGCAAATGCATCTAGATTTAATTATTTCCTACAGCTTATCTTCAAGATAAACTTCGACCAGAAATGCGTTTATAGTGTTCGTGTCTAAATTCAAGAAATAGATAGATTGATCTGCTGAAGATCGCAAATCATTAGGTACCCTGTTTCTATCAAACCGTAGGATTGATTCCTAAAACTTTATGCAAATATTAAACTTTCTTATATGCGAAGAACCTGTCAGTAAATTTACTCATTTTCTGTGCGAAATTCGGGTACTTCAGATTGTTATATACTAATAACTATTGGCTCACCCGTAGATGTTAATTGTAACTGAACATAAAAAAGTAAAGTTCTCGCTTCATCATTAAGCATTAATTTTAACATTAAAATAATTATATTAATAATATTTATTCTCGTACCATAACTGAACGGAATTGGCTATTTCCAATGAAGTGGACTGTAAAATAAGTGAATAAATAAATTAATAAATGACGATAATAATAGTATAAAATAATTTCGTGTAGCTATTTCTAGCCGGGTGCAGCCCTTGTAAGGCAGACCCTCCGATGAGGGTGGGTGGCATCTGCCATGTGTAGGTAACTGCTTGTTATTCTGGTGGAGGATAGTGTTATGAGTTGTGTGTGAGTTGGAAGGATTTTGGGGACAGCACAAATACCCAGCCCCCGGGCCATTGGAATCAACCAATAAAGGTTAAAATCCCCGACCCGGCCGGGAATCGAACCCGTGACCCTATGAACCGAAGGCCAGTACGCTGACCATTCAGCCAACGAGTCGGACGATAATAATAGTTATTTACCGAAAATGAAAGTAAATGTTTACCAGAGGTCACCATAGGATCCCTCAATTTAGAATATTAATAACAAGAAAAATAATAATTGATTCTACTGAGGTCGTGTTCATAGAGCTGCAAAACTGGTACTCTGCTGACTGGGTCATACCTAGTATCCCCTACAGACGTTAGAAAATGAAAGGAGAATGCTTGGAATCCTACCATAAATAAATGTAATTAACTGTTTGACTCTACTGTATCAATTTATTCAGAAAGAAACAAGATCGTATAAAATTTTTAAGTTAGTTTATACCATTTTCTGTAAGAATCAAAATAACCCTAATCTTTTTCTTACCACCTTTCGGATAGATGGTCACACACTCCCATAACTTCCGTGCCTGGATTTGAAATCTCACTTTCTGGAACTCCAGCGCCGTCCTCAGTTCGACCTCCCTGTGACGATGTCTCCAAACTCGCACCAGTTTATAGCGAGTATTTATCCATCCTCTCTCGTGCATGATACGCCTAGTCACCGCTGACATGAAGTGCAATCCAACTTGATGCACGTGGTAATATCGAGCTATTCCCACAGAGCCTGAGAGACTGACAATAGTTCGTGTGAGACCAACATGAGACAATCCACAGTCTATCCCTCACACTGGGAGAATAAATATACTCACTCAATCTTCATAAATATCGGCCTGGCAGCACGATACACTGATAGCAGTCCTTGAGTACGGATGGAGAGTCACCACATAATAAGTATCCACCGAACAAAATGATTAACATCCGGGAGATAGTAGGTTCGAATCCCACTATCGGCAGCCCTGAAAATGGTTTTCCGTGGTTTCCCATTTTCACACCAGGCAAATGCTGGGGCTGTACCTTAATTAAGGCCACGGCCGCTTCCTTCCAATTCCTAGGCCTTTCCTATCCCATCGTCGCCATAAGACCTATCTGTGTCGGTGCGACGTAAAGCCCCTAGCAAAAAAAAAAATGATTAACATCATGCATCTTCTGAATCATAATCAATAACCGACAATCCTCTGAAACAGAATAATCAATAATCCCCAGGCTAATTCTTCAAGTGTATTTATGTCTACTTCACTCAAAACGAAATCTGTTCCATTCCATCTATATAACGTTTCATAATCAAGTGCTTGGTTAAACCCAGCCTAACAAATTTTTAGCTCTCTATTCGTCACATGCACGTAACCGTTTTTTCCTGGATATTAATCGTCCATGGTTTTACGCAATATTATACAAGTAGACTAAGTTGAAATGTCCCAGGAAAGGTTTTCTGATTCTTACCACAAATATATATCATTTTATCAAATAAACACTCGAAATAACACACTTAATTACTATAATCCAGATATGTACGTTATAATATAAGAAATTAAATTTGGCGTACTAATAACATGATTGACTGCATATTTAATTACCTAATAGATGTTACACATTGAAATGAAATGGCGTATGGCTTTCAGTGCCGGGAGTGTCCGAGGACAAGTTCGGCTCGCCAGATGCAGGTCTTTTCATTTGATGTCCGTAGGCGACCTGCGCTTCGTGATGAGGATGAAATGATGATGAAGACAACACATACACCCAGCCCCCGTGCCTTTGGAATTAACCAATTAAGGTTAAAATCCCCGACCCGGCCGGGAATCGAACCCGGGACCCTCTGAACCGAAGGCCAGTACGCTGACCGTTCAGCCAACGAGTCGGACAAAGGGGCGTTCAAAACGTGTCTACCTCGCCCTTTTTACCTATACAGAGAGCCAAACTGTGACATCATCGGAGGTAACTTCTCGAGGACAAAATTTAAAACGAGATACTGAAGATATTTTTTTCTTCCTTCCTCCTTCCTTCCTTCCTTCCTTCCTTCCTTCCTTCCTTCCTTTTATCCTTTTATCTTCATTTTTATTTCCATCGTATTTTTCCAAAATCGTTTTTCTCCTGACGTTTTTACCAATTTATTGGGGCCAGCACTTGTGGTGAATTTATCCCAGTTTTACGGCCAGATACCCTTCCTGTCACAACCGCATGCTGAGGGATATATTCACTATTGTATTTTTCTTTGGTGGTTATTAGTGTATTGTGTTATATGTTGGTGAATAGGAGTGCATTAAAACAAATACAAACGCTCAGTTCCCGAGCCAAAAGAACTAATCAAACGCAATTTAAATTCTTGGCCCGGCCTGGAATCGACCCCGGGGACCTCTGAACGTTTACCATTCAGCCAAAGAGCCGCACGTCAATTTCTAGGTAGCAGAGAATTTTATGTTATAGGCCTACATTTTTAGCGTTTTGCTCGCGGCTTCGCACGCATGAATATTAATGTTGAGGTCATTTACAGAATTTATAAACACTGCAAACTATGTCAGACTGTTGACTTGTTCATAGAAGTTGAGCATTTATGGAAAGAACATAGACGGGTTGCGGAGAAACCGTCAACTCATCGAAAATTTCTCAGAGCGGGCGCAAAACACGACGATGGACAAGAAACGCTAGTCCTGATGCCTTCAGTAATACACAACAAAATCTGAATTCTCAGAACAATATGTATGGCGTTGGAATTTGGTGCTTCCAATGGCTTTAGAGTCCACGAAGCGAGTTATAGTTGGAAGTGAACTATCATGAAATAAGCAACATGTCATATTACAAAAGAGCCTTCGTTGGTCAAACGGCAGCGCGTCGGCCTATCACCGCTGGATACCGTGGTTCATATCCCGGTCGCTCCATGTGAGATTTGTGCTGGACAAAGCGGAGGCGGGACAGGTTTTTCTCCGGGTACTCCGGTTTTCCCTGTCATCTTTCATTCCAGCAACACTCTCTATTCTCATTTCATAGCATTTATCAGTCAGTCACTTTGGGAGTGGCGACCCCATCGTAATAATAGCCTATATCTGCTTCATTCATTCCATCCCTGACCCGGTCAATGACTGGAAAACAGGTTGTAGGTTTTTTTCATATTACAAAATACAATATCGAATATCTAGTAAAGAGTATTGAAACGATCCGAGCAATGAACTTATACAATGATAAAACATAGACCACACGCGTTTCCGAGAACGTATTATACTAATGAACCAAATCGTGCATTTGCACAGATGAATAGAATGTCTTACTTGAAATAGCGTTACAAATTCACAACAAGTGCGTTTTGTTATTCCGTGCCTTCGTGAATTGTGCGAATGGACGTTTTAACACTGCAGTCATTATTTTCTGCTTCCCTCAGTTATCATGAAAGGTATCAGACAGGCATCGTTCGGGAACAAGACCGATGAATATCAGTCATAACTGCAGATGTTACGTGAAATTGAAATGTGTTGTCACAATAATTGTTATTCTAAGTACAAGATGATATCTGGGCTGCGGAGAGACTCACCGTCACCAGCATGAGTGATCAATCCAATTTCTTAAAACTGGAGTGAGAAGTAAATGAACATCTCTGGACGGTGGAGTTTTAGGACCAATGCCGTTGATAAACCGAAGTTATAAAACCCGTCTTAACTTCAGCGGAGTGCTACTTCTTGTAACCATCACAGACAAGCGATCCGTTTAGCGGCGACAAGGTTTTTATCGAGTGGGATAATGGTCCTTAAATTGATGCATCTAAGTTTGAACGGGATCGGCTTGTCTGTGCGAATGTTTCATTAAATGTGTTTACTAGGTTTATCATGTAAAGGCTTTCTTTTTTATGAATTTCGAAGTTATCACCTTCGAATATAGTTACCGATTATTATACAGGGGAACCACGCAAAAAGCACTTTAATAATTCCTACGTTACAATGGTACATGATCACGTTCAGTTATTTTTATAAGTTTCGATTAGAAGCCTTACTAATGAGCGGGAAAATTAATAAATCACTCGAATTTTCAAAGGAAAAGGTACGCTAAATTGTGAAACATTTGTTTTATTATTCATGTTGATTATTGTCAATAAAAAATATCTTAGTAATGTTATTTATCTCTTATTGCTATCCTTAGTTTTTGTTACTTACCCTGGGATTCACAAAATTGTAAAAAGGCAGAAAACACACTTTTTCTCTTTTTGTTCCTTTGAGTTTCAAGGCACTTCTTTCTTTCTTTCTCCACAACTCATCTCTCTTTACCTAAGGCAATTCACACGTGTGCCGCTAACACTAGAAACGTGTGTTACCACCCCTTGCTTCGATGACAGCTTGCAGACCCTCCGACAGGCTGATGACAATTCGCTGAAGGTTATCCTGTTGAATTTCATCCCATTCCTGGAGCAATCCTCGCCTACGTTCTTCCAGAGTCTCAACCCCAAAGAGCCGAACCCTCTGCTCTGCTCTGCTCGAGTGTAACCCTTATATGTTCAATTGGATTCAAGTCTGAGCTACGTGCTGGCCACTCCAATGCTGATTTCAGTGAGGTACTCTCGGACACGGTTAGAAGTGTGTGGCCGAGCATTATCGTGCGTGAGGCGGAAGTTCAATCAATCACTACTCAGTCACTACTGACCTGCATTTAGGGCACTCGCCCAGGTGGCAAATTCCCTATGTGTTTTTTCCTAGCCTTTTCTTAAATTATTGCAAAGAATTTGGAAATTTGTTGAACATCTCCCTTGGTAAGTTATTCCAAACCCTAATTCCCCTTCCTACAAATGAATATTTTCCCCAATTTGTCCTCTAGAATTCCAACTTTTTCTTCATATTGCGATTTTTCCTACTTTGAAAGACACCGCTCAAACTTATTCGTCTACTAATGTCATTCCACTCCATATTTCCACTGACAGCTCGGAAAACACCACTTTCAATGTTTGCAATAATTGCGTGAACTGGCATTACGGGAACATGTATAACCTCCTGAATGTTATTGTCAGCATTAAGGGCTCCACCATCGATGATGACAAGATCCTTACGGGCCTCCGTGCTGACGCCGGCCCATACCATTATGGAATCTCCTCCGTAAGGGGTTCTGGAAGAGGAAGTTTCAGGGGCGTGTCTTTCGCCTGGCCTACTCCAAACCCGTTGACGTCCACCTGGGAATCTAAGACAAAATCTGCTCTCATCACTGAAGAGCACAGTGCCCCACTGTTCAGCAGTCCAATTTTGTAAGTGCCTAGCAAACTCAAGTCTTGCTCTTCGATGCACTCGTGTGAGTTGTGGGCCTTTTGCAGAACGTCTCGACAACAAGTCAGCCTCCTGCAGAATTTGCCGCACCGTTCTCTCGCTCACATTGACCCCTCTTACAATTCGTAGGCGGTTTTTTTTGCCTGAACCGCGGTAGTACTACGGACTCTAAACACCTGGAGTAAAACGAACCTCTCATCTCTCGAAGATGTACTGCGCCTACGTCCTTGTTCACATCTTCTGTCATATGAGCCAGTTTCTTGAAATCGTACAACAGCTCGCTAAACACTTCCATACGATGCCTGGAGGACCTTTGCCACATACCGAATACTCCGACCATCCTGTACTAGCGCAACCGCTCTTACGAATTCTTCGTTGTTTAGAGGCACCTTTCTCAAACAAGATCACTTTAGAAACTGAGTGAAGATAGACAGAAATCACACAATATGGAATGAAGAAAATGGAAGTCATAAACTTCTAATGTAGTGTCATAAACCTTAAAAGCTTGTAATGGACGATGGATCGTAAAATGTGTAAATTGCACAGGATATGGAAGGGGCTGAGAGACAACACACAAACCAATATGTTAGGGTTTATACGTTTGTATCCCCTCACAATAACTTTAGGAGTTGTTGTGTAACATTAAAAACATCAGTACACATTGATAATGGAAGTCTCATCTGAAGTTTTCTGAAGGTAATTCAATTTTATGTAGGTGATCCTTTAATTTTTCCAGTCAGTGTATTTGCGTTGTATATATGTTTACGGAGAGGGTAAATTGCCTACCAGGATCGAAAAGTTACGTAAATTACCTCTTGTTTACAGGAGCTACGTTGCGTAAATTGCCTTCTCTTTAGTTGAAAGAGAGAAAACTTGAAAATCCAGAGCCTGTTTCCAGTCATTCGACCGGGTCAGGGACAGAATGAAGCCCCATCTAGCGGCGAGAATTGGAAATGTGCCGGGTGCCGAAACCTGTCGCACTCCTCCGGGGCAATGATAAATTACTGACAGATGAACTGAAATGTTAATGGAGTGTGTTGCTGGAATGAAATATGACAGGGAAAACCGGAGTATCCGTACAAAAACCTGTCTCGCCTCCGCTTTGTCCAGCACAAATCTGACATGGAGCGACCGGGATTTGAATCACGGTATCCAGCGGTGAGAGGCCGGCGCGCTGCCACCTGAGCCACGGAGGCTTATAGAGAAAACTTGCTTTTCGTTAATATACACCACGAAAAAGTTTGGAATATCAGGGATGCAATGCAATAGTAAAGTTCAAGAATGTTTCTTATTGAATCACAGGGACACACAGCCTGGAATTTTAAACTTCTACGACCCCAAATGTTTTTCTTCCATTATCCAACACAGATAAGCAGTAATAATGTAAAGGTGTGTCGCTATAGTGAAATGTATCCCTTTAGTACCGTGTATGACACTGTTCAGGTCTTTGACACGCTGTGGCATGCTTGCGATCGGTACACTGACACATCTTGAGGAAGAAAGTCCCATTCCATCTGGGCAACTCTATGAGATCTAGGAGTGTCTGTGGAGGATGTGCACGATTAAAAACAGACATTTCTAACCTATACCATGCATGCTCAATGCAGTTCTTGTCCTGTGAATTAGCAGGCCAATTCATATGGTTGATACTCGCCTGTTTCATGAAGTACGTCACTTATGCACCTCGATGAGGGTGAGCATTGTCTTCGAAGAAAATGAATTCAGCACCCTATTCATCCCTAAATGGTTATACACATGGTCAAAGAATTTCATCGTTGTGCTTGTGGGCAGTTAACGTGCCTCGAATTGGTATCAAAGGTGTACGGCAGCCATGCATAATCCTAGCCCAGAACAATACATCACTATCTCGAAATGATGCCTTTGCTGGCGAGATGCAGTGTTTACAGTGCACTATGTCTTCTGGTATGGGCTATATCAAATTTGTTACTTTCATTGACCTGTCTCAGTCTCATCCTTGGTTTTGACAATATGAAAGTGACTGAGGTATGAGTGATGCTAGTAATACTATTGCTTATGCAGCCAGTCCCTGTTATGAATGGTGTGAAAATATCGCTCATAGGATCGGTTGGTACATGCATTGCAGTGGGCTTGGCAGACTGATATGTAGTAGCAGCAGCAGCAGCAGCAGCAGCAGCAGCAGCAGCAGCGGCTTGCTCGGTGAGGAAAGCAACGGGAAACTACCTCACTCCTCATTTCCCTAGTACGCCTCTTCATTGACGCCTAGACTATTTATGACAGCCGTTGGCGGAGCTGCAGAGGATCAAACCAGCCTTCGGGCTGAATACCCAATACCCAACACATCTCGAAATGCATGCACCTCTTGAACGTACTGGTACTTTGCATCGCGTCCTTTACGTTTCTACACCTTTCTGAATCGTGTTTCTGGCCTAATTGATGTCGTGTTTAATCTCCAAACATGACATTCACCCAATCTTCAATTAAGATATTGGATGCTCCCCATCTTTCCCTCACAACACGTTGACGATTTTCTAGTAAAAATAATGTCGTATGGCTTTTAGTGCCGGGAGAGTTCCAAGTACAAGTTCGGATCGCCAGATGCACGTCTTTTGACTTGACTCCCTTAGGCGACCTGCACATCGTTATGAGAATGAAATGTTGATGGAGACGGCACACATACCCAGCCCCCATGCCAGCGAAATTAACTAATTATGGTTAAAATTACCGACACTGTCAAGAATCGAACCTTGGACACCTGTGACCAAAGACCAGCACGCTAACCATTTAGCCATGGAGCCGGACGATTGTCAACACCTGAAATCGATCGAAATGACCTTAATTGGGCATTGTGCAGCCGACTGCATACAGTTTGTGCAGATACACGGACACCGGTTGCCCTCAAGAGGTTATCCGTTAATTGTTGAGCAGTCGAAATTGTTCCCCTCTGCGCTGTTACGTGGACGTGGCGCTATCACCCACGGTCGAACTTCCCTTGGTCTGTCAGTCACATAATTCGTCTCACGATACTTTCTCCATGCTTTAGATACTACACATTACTATGCGAGGTACTGCTGCTTGTGTATGTCCGCACTGAATCAATGCCACAGTTCTGGCTCGGTCAAACTGGGAATTACGAATTACACATTGAAACGTAAACACAAACTGAATCTCGTAGTGCACTGTTCTGCACTAATACCAATCTTCACGTAAGATGCCATATGTTGTTCACCACAGGCTCAACACAGAACGTAGGCAGTGACATCTGCGGTAATGTAAACGAGCAAATGAATTACTTGTGTGTATACAGAGCACTCTACCCCATACAACAGGACTACACACCCCCTACCACGTAACGTGCCCAATCTCACAATATTTAAAACATTTTTGTGGTGTATAAATCCGCCACTGTAGCTGCTTTTTGCTTCCCATTTGCAGATTTAGAACAGTCAGTAATATACAGTAGGCCTGCGTGAATAACTTGCTAGAACTATTGGTATCGTTATAAGTGTGGTTAAATGTGAAAAATGCTGTTAAAATATCGGTCGGCTTCAGTTACTTGAACTTCGTTATAAAACTTAAAGGCTGTGAGCTTGCATCCGGGAGATAGTAGGTTCGAATCCCACTATCGGCAGCCCTGAAGATGGTTTTCCGTGGTTTCCCATTTTCACACCAGGCAAATGCTGGGGCTGTACCTTAATTAAGGCCACGGCCGCTTCCTTCCATCTCCTAGGCCTTTCCTATCCCATCGTCGCCATAAGACCTATCTGTGTCGGTGCGACGTAAAGCCCCTAGCAAAAAAAAAAATAAAAAACTTAAAAATGTGTTCAAAACATTAAGCATCAAACTCACGTTGCAATATCTCGGGATGTAATTGACCTATTGCGATGAAACAAAAGCCATTAATTTTGTGATTTTTCATGTTAACGATTGCGCACGAAATAATACAGGATGTCCATTTAGAAAACGTAAGTTGATGTTGAAAATACTATTTTCCTACGTTTTTTGACTGGCTCATAGTATTTACTTTAATTAGGTCCTTCCCTGCCTTCATGCCCGTGCAAGTCATATTTCAATATCTCTTGTTCTTCCAGATATACCTGCGGTGAAAAGTTTAAGTGGGTCACCCTGTATATATAATGTAAAATAGTGATTAAATAACGAGAAATTAAGGCACGGCGTGGTGTAATACAGGAAGTCCTCTCGTAGTGGGGGAAAGTCCCAAGCTGTACAGTGTGGAGATAAGGTGTTGCATCTTGCAGCAGGAGTCAGTGTGTGTATTCATAATAAGAGAAAAGGAGCAAGAGGTAGGACCATCGCGTGTAGTGAAGCACAAAAGAGGAAAGCCGCTCGGAAGTGACCATAGGCAGTGCATTGTGAATGTGTTCAATAAACTAAGTGAACAGAATCCAGGGTTAGTCGCTTATTTAGAAGTTCAGAACTTATCACTGTTGTCGTGTGCAATGCGCAGCAGTGTACGTCCGAAACGAGACGTTGACAGGGTGGAGGTCGGTACCAGGGGGGTGAAACTCTAATAGGGCTTTTGGTTCCAATCAGTAGCTAGCATCAGGTAGTTTGTCTCTTTTTCTAGATGGCGCTGGAGGTCATTCATAACGTGTACATAGTTATATACACGTTCTGTAGATGGCACGCAAGTAAGCATGAAATGAGCGATGTTAATAATTAAAGGCAGTTTGTCTCGAAGTGAAATATTTCAAGTATTTCAAGTCTAACCTCAATCAGTGGGCACTTCTAACGAATTAATTAGTCATAAAACGTCAAGCATTGTGGAGATAATATTGCTGAATTGCATCGAATTCGACTTTACCCAATCGATTAACTTTGTTCGAACTTATATCGATTTTAATCGATAGTTCCCATGATGCTACAGTATTTGTGTTGTTTGAATTCCAAGTGCTCATGTGCTTGTGATGTAAATGTTAGTTCCTTGTGCTTGTTTATTTGAAATATATCTTCGCCAGTCCTCCTGAAATCCTGTATTTCCTGTTTGAGTACACATCAGGGGCTGAAAGCTGAATGGTTCTATTAATGTAGTTCTATATATTTCCTGTCTCAGTGCATTTAATTCTGTTATTTTTATTTTCATGTGGTACTTGGATATTGATATGATACCCCATTGTCTTGTACATGGTGTGCTCTGTTGTCTTGCTTTCGAAGGGATTTCTTATTTGTTCTAATATCAGCTTTGTGTTAATGTGTCAATCATTCATTTGAAGTTAAAGCTGCTTTGAGGTGTGTGGTTATGTTCTCAGTAACATAGTATGCCATACGAACTAGGGGTATCAGATCATTATTTACAACGTAGTAAGTACTTGGAAATAAAAATATATGAATTACAATGTATGGGGCATGGAAGTAGTAGAACTGCATTATTATCGCCGTTTGCCGGGGAGGGGGGGGGGCGAGTGGCAGGGAAAGGAGGGGGGAAGAGCCGTAAGCATACCTGGATGTGCGTCACTGCGCCGGATGTTAAATCTCCGCGCTATCTGTTGATAGTAATACTAAGGTATTGCACCAGAATGCACACTGTGGCGCTATCTCGGAAAAGAGACTAAAACTAGTAGCGCCAAGTGGCTTGGAACCGAAATTTATCATTGAGTTTCATCTCTATTCTATTCTATCCTCTTTGGTCGGTACTGCACGCTCAGCGAATCACAACTCTTTCTCTGGCGGAGGCGTGGACATACCATGTTTACATCAGGATTAAACTCTCGTGAAAAAACATATATCTCGTGAGTACAGTATTTGCTACCGAACTAGTTGGCTGTCCGTTAACGAAATCAATCTCAGCGTTAGAGCTCTTGCGCTAGCCTCCATTTTTCAGCGGCAAAGGATCTTATCTTGACACTGGTCCATTTCTAAATAAATTTTCAAGTCTGTTATTAATAAGTTACTTTAATAGATTTGAGAAACTGCTCAGTAGTTAACTTCAACAATTCTCTGGCCCCACACGTTTCTGATCTCCAGTGTCTGAAGATGGACTGATTTCAGATCGTTGTCTTCGGTCGTGGCTTGCTAACACAAACCTGTCTGTTGAGAATGCAAGGGATGATGGAGGAGGGAAGCTCTGTTCGGCGAAGAGGGAGTCAGGAATATGAGGAGATGAGCTGGGATGTGGCTATAGTTTATAGGAATTAATTAAAAGATGCATTTTATGATTGTATGTTTAACGCCAAAATAATAGCCTAGAGTGCGGTTCTGTTTGGTAGGCCACTGCCTAAATTCAGAAGAGTTTACTAGAGATAATTATAACTTAACTCACTGTCCAGAAGTAGTTTCCGTCAGTGACCACCACTTCGATTAATTAAGAGCTAAATAAAATAGGGTGAAATGTTATTTTGTTGAAATTAGAATTAATTTACTAGCGCGAAGAGGGTCCATTTTTCAGGTATGTGTGGTCGTTGAGGTCGGTCGGTCGGTTGGCTGTTCGGTCGGTTGGTTGGTTGGTTGGTTGGTTGGTTGGTTGGTTGGTCGGTCGGTCGGTCGGTCGGTTGGTTGGTTGGTTGGTTGGTTGGTTGGTTGGTTGGTTGGTTGGTTGGTTGGTTGGTTGGTTGGTTGGTTGGTTGGTTGGTTGGTTGGTTTTAAGATGTCTATTCCTTTTGGCCTGTTTTGTGTTTGATTTGCTTTAATTTTCGATGTGAAATACATTTACGCCTATCTTAATGTCTGTGAAATTTGTGATCCTGCGTCGCTCAGGCGGCAGCGCGTACTCCGATTTTACTTGCCATCTTTAATTCCAGCAACACTCCCCGGTATCATTTCATTCCATCTGTTCCCACTGTCGGCAGCCCTGAAGATAGTTTACCGTGGTTTCCCATTTTCACACCATGCAAATGCTGGGGCTGAACCTTAATTAAGGCCACGGCCGCTTCCCTCCCACTCCTAGCCCTTCCCTGTTCCATCGTCGCCGTAAGATCAGTGTCGGTGCGACGTAAAGCAACTAGCATTCCATCTGTCATTCATTAATCATTGCCCAGAGAAGTATGACAGTCATCGGAAGCTGGCACAACTCCTATCCTCGCCGCTAGATGGGGCTTCATTCATTCCATTCCTGAGCCGGTCTTATGACTGGAAACAAGCTGTGAATTTATTATTTATTTCGTGTTATTTCTGTCTGATCTGGAAATTGTGTTTTATTTGCCCTATATATGTGGCATTGCACTTTGGTTGTTGACATTTCATTTCATAAACTCCTGATTTGTAGAAATGGTCTCCTTTGTTTAGGTTGCATTTGCTAAGGTGTCATTGTAGCGTGTTCATTCTCAGGGCTATTTTTAAAACTTCCTTGTAGCTATCTTGTACGTGTTCTTCCTCACGTAGTTGAGGACTATGCATGCGATGTTTCCAGATATGGCTTTTGTGTTGTTTTCCTTGTTCCTTTAACAATCTATCTACTGTTCAAGGTGGGTGATGTTATTTTTGCCATTTTTTTTATTGTTTGTATTCCGTTTATGGAACCTGTTGTGCTCCTTGGATATGCCACCGAAGAGTGTCCAACTTACTGCGAGGAAACTATCCTTTAGCATACTGTCAGTATCGCTAATGTCACCGAAGCGACAGTTATTGACGAGAACAAGTCTCAAGAACACCCCAAGGCACCGGACTGCCCTGTTGTGCTCTGCGTTTTCGGGTGGTTGGATTCGTTATCTATTGTATGTGAAGTCTGAACGGGTTTCCTGTGGATTTTCCACGACAGGTGCTGACTTGGAGGCAAATTTTGCCTCCTAGCCAGAGGAGAAACCCGCTCTTCGCTGCTGATTTGGCTACTACTAAGTGAGCCTTTGCCTTAAGTTTGCACACTGGTCATTCAAATAGTAGGGATCGAATAGCTGGAATGCTGTGATGAACCAGCAGTAATCCCATCTATCGGAGTTGAGTGGCAGCATGAGAGAGAAAGAACATCACAACAAACAATGGTCAATGTAACGTTATTGTTGACCAATGTTATACACATTTGATATTGTAGTTCTTCACATTTAGTTTTCTTCCGACTCTGAAATACCAGTCTTATCAGATTCGGTACGATAAAACTGAACAAAGCATACATTATCGGAAATTGTATTCTCTATAACTTTTGTTATGTAGTACTTTTCGATAGGACCAATTATATAGGACATAATTTTTAGGCGCCTTCCCGTAAACTACAGTTTCATCCAGGGTGAATAAAACGGTTTATAGCTTCTTAGACTGTAGTTTCTAATTCCCCGACTCTGTATACCGATTTTCATTAATTTTAGTTAACCCATTTTCTCGTGGCTCGGCGTTGATATGGACTTAGCAATGAAAATACAAATTCATGAATATCTGTGTTACGATAGCCGGTACGATAAACATATATAAGACATAAGTGATCGCAAATTTAATTCTCTATAATTTAGTTATGTCGTATTCATCGATAGGACCACTACTAATATAAATATTTGAGAATTACATTTTAAGCCTTCCCCTAAACTACCATTTCACTCAGTGTGAATAAAATGATTTATAACCTAGATTGTAGTGGTTCATCCCCCGACTTTACATACCGATTTTCATTAAATTCTCTTCAGCCGTTTTCTCGTGATGCGTTTACAGACAGATAGACAGACAGAAAAGTCAAAAGTACATTTCCTTGTTGCTGTGGACATGGCTGATACAGAAATACCGTTCTTTTCAAAAGTACAGACAAAACTCTTATTTTATATAGATATACGCACGTTTTTGTGTGTGATTTTATAGGATCTGGGGGTGTTCTGTGGAACGAAATATGTCATTCTGTTATAAATATATTACATGTATTTTATTGTGTTCTGCAGTAAGTGTTATATTTCGTGCTACGATAGAATGAAAAACTTAAAAGTTATATATCTATAAAGCGTGTCTAGAACTCCGCAAGACGTAAGCCAAGTTATCCTCCACTGTAAATTCAAATCAGGATACTTTTATGATGCTAAATGACTATCAAAGTTACTGTGTATGATAATATCCCAAATTTAACCACTGACGTGTTAGAGTCTCCCAGTTTTAAAACTCACCAAAGCCTGCCGTGCGCTCCCCTTTAAAGAATGAGCCTGGTAGGGCACTCCCTGCGTTCCATTACATTTCCTCCGCACACTCCACTTAACGTAAGAAACCATACGGAGCATATTCTCTACGAGAATTGTAATTGGACTCCGTTCTTCAGAGCTCGTCCCGCGAGAAGTTTGAATAGCATGGGTGCAGCTGGGGTGTCAATCTCAGACCACGCATATGACAGCAGCATCCCGGTCACCTACAAGAGCATGTTATGTACCTGTAGTTTGTTTTAGGTTCTGGGCATGTTATCAGCCAGTAAGCTAATACAGTGTGTCTAGAAGGAATGATCAATATTCAGGGATATGACAGGAACGAACATTTGAAGAAAAACCTTCATATGGACATATGCCCTATACCGAATGGTTTTCAAGATAGAACATATTTAATGTAAACTTTGTTTCTAGACTAGTAGCGCGAATGTATTTATCTTTCCTATCGAGCCTCTTTGACGTTTTATTGTAACCCTACATACCTCGTTTGCTATCAACCTCTTTGCTCCGGATGTCTTTCTGCCATTAAACTAGCCCAGGGCCTCTCAAACGCCCAAAATCTCACTCGTGCAAATCGAGGCGCAAGAGCTCCGTGCACTGTGCATCGGTTCCACTCGGCTCTGACCAACGCTTCATCTCTGGGCTATTCGGCTAAGCTCGGTTCCACTCGGCTCGGATTTGGAGCGCTACGGAGTAAGTGAGGAAAAGGGAGACAGGCGGAGCGAGCGAGACAGGCGTGGGGATAGAGAGAGACAGAACTATTGCTCCATGTCAAGGAGTGGGGGTCTGCACTCTGGGCAACCAAGCGAAGTCGTCTTTTGCACCGTGCACAGTGCATGCACCAGGCGCATGCACCATGAGAGGCCCTGAACTAGCCCGTTGAACGCGCAGTTATCCATGGTGTGTTGTGAGTGGGGTAGTGCGAGGGACTGAGAGAAGCATCGGTGAAATGTGGTTGTACATGCGCTGGATAAAATTCTTCACAGCTACACTAATGAAGAATATGCAGATATAGTGTATGTTTACGGTTTGTACGATGGTAGTGCTCGTGCTGCTGTCGAGGAATACCATCGACGGTTTCCGACACGCCGAATTCAGGATCGTAGAGTGTTAACCAGAGTTTTCACCACATTGCGTAAAACAGGTATTCATCTGAGTTCCCATTTTTCTTCTGAATGTGCAGTTCAACAACCTGTGCAGGAACAACAGCACATTGTTGAAATGGTGCAGCGTAGTCCTACTACCAGCACACAGTGACTTTCTGCACGTATCAATGCAACATTACACGCAGATAACTTGTGCTATTTCATAACGTCAAAGAGGTTGGGTGGGAAGGACACATACATGTGCGCTACCAGCCCAATAACAAATGTACGTTAAATGTGTTTTATCTCGAGAACAATTCGAAATAAGGCATATGATTTTTTTGTTTCAAATGATCGTTCCTGTCATATCCCTGAACACTGACCATTCCTCCTGAGACATCCTGTGGCTAATTGCGTCTGGTTTAGTCCTTGTAAGCCGGGCTGTATTGCTCTGGCGGTAGAAGAACGCTATTCTTTTGAACCCACGTTGACGGGTTCAATTTCGACTCAACCTGGAGGCATAGGAAGGTGCTCAAATACGTCATCCTCGTGCCAGTAGATTTACCGACACGTAAAAGAACTCCTATGGGACAAAATTTGGCACCTTACGGCCTCCAAAACTGCATACTACTTGGTTAGTGAGACGTAAATCGGAAATGTTATTACTAATTTTCCAAAGCAAGGGAGACCCTCCGATGAGGCGAGGGGGATGGCGTAATTTGCCTAGTAAGTAAACTGCGTGTTATTTGATGGGTGTATATACAGTGTGTGAGTTGCTTGAGTTGGGGACAGGACATACACCCATATGCTGTTAAAATCGCATGATTCGGATGAGAATTGAACCTGGTACCCCGATGGCTAAAACGATGGCCATTCAGTCTCGAAATTAGTTAACTACTTAGCTGCTGTAATATGTGATTATATTTGATAATTCAGTCATCCACCTCCACAGCTCTTCGTGGTAAACCCAGTGTACTACTACAGATCATGAAAAATAGAAGGGGCGTGATAGTCAAGTGGCATCGGCACTGCCTTCTCACCAAGCTGACCGTCGTTTGATCTCGGGAAGTGCATGTATCATTTCTGAAATGTTAAGTTACGTACACTTGGTTTTGATTCCAAGTAAAATTGCAGGTACCATCACGATTTAAACAATCGTGTATAACTATGAACTCTCTTTTCTTAAAATAATAAATTGATAGCTTCGAATCCGGGTGATGACTTCAAGCAATAATGACTTTGTATGCAGAATATTTAATTATTTTTAATATTGTTAATGTTTTACGTCCCACTAACTTCCTTGACGGTTTTCGGAGACGCCGACTTGCTGCAATTTTGTCTCGCAGGAGTTCTTTTTCGTGCCAGTAAATCTACCGACACAGGGCTGACGTAGTTGAGCCTCATCAAATACCACCGGACTGAATGAGGATCAAACCTGCCAATCTGGGGTCGGAAGGCCAGCGCCTCAACCTTCTAAGCCACTCAGCCCGCCAGAGAATAGTTTTACTTGCTCTTCGGGTAAATTCCGGGTTTTAGAATATTGGAGCTCCGGCGTAACTTTCCCGATCATCTATCAGCAAAGCTCAGAGCACTAAAGCACTGGTAAGTGTAGTTACAGAGATAAACTAGGGGGACAAAGGTAGAATTGCGTCGAATTTTCTCCGTAGTTTCCCTATTTCAACATCAGAAATATTTTGATGCTTCCATTCATATAAACTACAATTCCCCCACCCCATATCTAACAGACTACACTCAATCACAGTATACCATATAGGTCACTCAAATACCGTAAAAGCAAACTACTGTACAGTAGTTTGAATTTTTAGGAGACGAGTAAAATTCAGTCAGAAGCTAAGAGACATGCGGTTCTACGTGCAATCCTAACCACGCGGATTTAACTTCTCTTGTCCAGAATATCACTTGTGTTCGATTCGTTGGCTGAATGGTCAGCGTACTGGCCTTCAGTTCAGAGGGTCCCTGGTTCGACTCCCGGCCGGGTCGGGGATTTTAATCGCTTTTGTTTAATTCTTCTGGCTCGGAGACTGGGTATTTTTGACCGTCCCAAGACTCTCCTCTTTATATCCACACAACATTCTACACTACCAACCACCACAGAAATACGCAATGATGATTATATCCCTCCATTATAGGGTTGGCGTCAGGAAGGGCATCCGGCCGTATAACAGGGCCAAATCCATATGTGCGACGCAATTCGCACCCGCGATCCCAAATGTGTGGGGAAAGCGGTTGGAAAATAATAATAATAAGAAGAAGAAGAAGAAGAAGAAGAATTCCAGAATATCACTTGTATTGAATGAAATACGAACCACTGTCATCTTACTGAGAAGTTAGCGACTAAGTACCTCAGTTCTCAGAACCATGATATGAGTGTGCTGTAATGGCGTAGGGCCGATGACTGCCTTATCCCGAGCGTTTCGACTGTCTAAAATTATACAAGATAATTTAAATAAACAGGGTGGTTTTCAAAACGACCCCATTTCTCTTTCAATATGCAGTGTACATTGGCTCAGCGCGTGTTTTTAGTGACAAGTTATTGGATTACGAAGCCCATCGCGGCCACACAAAGGGCGTTCCGGAGAGAGTAAAGTGTGCGAGATCCTCCTAAGAGGGACACGATACTGCCTATAGTAAGGAAACTGGAAACACCTGGTTCTTTGTTGAACGAGTCTGGCAAGCATCGCACATCTGGTTTGGAAGACGTGACCAAGATGTTCACACTCGTTTGCTTCGGTCTCCCAGGAAATCGTTACATAGTTTGTTTCAGGATGTGGGGTAGGCTATGCGTATTCCATATTTCGAAGAACGATCAAGATTAAGAAAATAATGCCATGTAAGATAACAGCCATTCTCGAATTGCAGGAGTCGTATAAGGAAAAAGATTCCGTTAAAGCACATGGTTCTTGGATTTTAAAGTAAAGCAACTTTTGAACTTCACCTGGTTCACAGTTGAGGCCTCGTTCCATCTGATCGGTTATGTAAATTCTCAAAACACCAGTATTTGGGCCATAAATAGCCCACTTGATATTCTAGAAAGACCCTTGCACCCACAGAAGGTCGGAGTTTGGTGTGCAGGCTAGGCAGCCGAATAATTGGTCCGTTCTTTTCTGATACGATGAGCGCAGACCGGTACAAGGATATTTTCTGCAACGTGTCGAGCAACTACACGACAATGAGCTAACTCAGAGTTATTTTCAGCAAGAATTGCCACACGTCATCTGAGTCTCTCGCTCGGATCAGCCATTTCTTTGAGGACAGAATAGTCCCAAGAATTTATGGCACCCATATCACCGCACTTAATGACACCAGATTATTTCCTGCGGGGTTATCTCAAGGATAAAGTGTATCGAAATCGACCACAAACAATTGAAAATTTCAAGACCAACTTCATGACGGATATCAATGGAATACCGGTAGATGAGGAAACGTTGGAGCGAATTGCCAGGCTCTTGGAGCGACGCGTACGGTTGTGTATACAGGAGAATGGAGGTCATTTTCAACATCTGCTGTAATGGCATGTGAATCTCCCACGGTCTCTTCATATTTAGAATGTAGTTGCATCTCCACGAGTACGAAGTACGGTAAAATATCAGCAAGCAGCAACAAGCAAAATTGAGGAAACGATTGACGCCTAACAAAGCGTAACTTGCGTATTGTTGGCAAATGTTGATAAGTGAATCTCACAGAGTTTCATCTCATTTAGAAAGCAATAACATCATCCAATAAGCTATAAGAAGGAAATGGGGCCGTTTTAAAAACACCCTGTTCATACACTGATCTTCACAAAAAACAGAACACCTTGAAAAACTAGAGATAGGAAGTTCATATTCACAGGACATGTTCAGTAGTACGTTCTGCAGAAACGATTAGAATTTCGGTCACCTAGGTTCAGCATGTGTCCTGTTGCCTAGTAAAAACTGGGTCGTCCATGGGCACTGGTAACTTGTTCCATGCATGACGGCATCGACGCGTATAAGGCGTGAATGACGTCCTGGGGTATAGCCATCCATGCTTCATTCACCTGGTTCCACAGTTCATCTTTGGTGGTTAGTACTGGGTCTCAGCGGCACATTCAACATATCCCACACATTTTCGATTGGTGACAAGTCCGGTAATCGGCCGGGTCAGGGCAACAGTCTGACATCCTGTGACACAAGAAGGCAATTGTTCGTGCAGCAACATGTGGTCGCGCATTTCTTCTTCTTCTTCTTTTTATACCGCTTATCCCACACCTGTGGGGTCGCGGGTGCGAACTGTGTCGCACATGTGGATTTGGCCCTGTTTTACGGCCGTATGCCCTTCCTGACGCCAACCCTATATGAAGGAATGTAATCACTATTGCGTGTTTCTGTGGTGGTTGGAAGTGTAGTGTGTTGTGTGAATATGAAGAGTATGTGGTCGCGCATTGTCCTGCTGAAATATGGCGTCTGGAGTGTCGTGCAGAAAGGGTATGGCTACGGGTCGCAGGATGTCATTCACGTAGGTCAAACTGCTCACAGTGCCTTGGACATGCACCAACTGTGATTTGTGGTTTTACCCAATAGCACCCCACACCATAGGGCCATGAGTTCGCGCTGGATGTCTTGTGCGAAAGCAGTCAATGTAATGCCTCTCCCCCTGTCTGTTGCGAACCAAAATTCGGCCATCATTTTCAAACAAACAGATCCTGGATTCGTCCGAAAACACTATCTGCTGCCATTCCCGTCCCCAGTGACATCGTTCCATACACTATTGTAGTCTAGCATGTTTAAGCACGTTAGTCGAAGGTAGGCGGAGAAGTGGACGACGCTCCGGTAACCCAGAGCGAAATAAACAGCGACGGACTGTCACTCCTGATAGTGTACGATGTGTTACACTGTTCCACTGCTGCGCCAGAGCCGAGGAGAACGCAGATCTGTCCTGCAATGCCATTCGGATGAGGTGTCGATCTTCTCGGGGGATGGTCTGGGTGGTGCGACCAGACCCATCACGTTGGGTTCTTCCACCCTCTGTAAACCATTCTGTACACACCCGTTACACTGCTGACACACTCCGTCCCACACGAGAAGCAATTTCCGGATAGATGCATCACTTTCTCTCATGCCAATAATGCGCCCTCTTTTAAACTCACTCATTTGACGGCACGGTTCTCGCATACGTCTGCGAGGCATATTGCACGTCTGCTCAAGTCACACTGATTCATTACCTTCGGTTTATAGCGACTACGAGAGCCTCACGTACATTTAACCAGTCGATGGTGGTGCGCCGAAATGTCGATGTGGACCTTGAACCTGAGGGCCGACATGGTTCAAATGCAAATTATTTCTTCAGAACGTACTAATGCATATGTCATGTGAATATGAACTCCCTATCTCTAGTCATTCAAGGTGTTCTGGTTTATATGAACGTGAGCGTATGAATCACATCGTATGCTCGAAACTGGCGTAGATCTAAAGTTGGCGATGTCTCCTTTGTCAAGATATGAAGAAGATCATTACTCAACATAGTGATCTCTGTGAGCATTACACTGAAATATCTAGCTTTTGCTGCTGAGGGGAGCCGAATCCCAGTGCTTACTGTAGTTAGGTCACCTTGTGACATGTTAGGAATGACTAATTGGACATTCTGGTTGCCCAGGTAGCATTAATTAGATAACATGCATTCGACGTTAGAGATCAATGACACTTGAGTGGGACCTGCACTTACAGTTTCCTCTTTATTCAGATAACAATCGAGCGATTTTAGTTTATACAGGGTATATTATGATGAATAGCAAGTACCCGTGGGATAAATCATTTCGTTTATCGAGCTAACCTCATTTAACACTTTTTGGTTGGAACGTTAAAAAATATTTCCAATTTCACACATAGGATTTGGAATTGGAATTTTGTCTTCGTTAAACCGTTTCTCAGAAAGGAAGGTATATATTTGTTTTCGGATCTTAACCCCCATTTAACTCTCTGATAGGTTAAATTCGTTTCAAACCTTCTGTTATTTAACACCTAGGATATAATATGAAATTTTAACTTCATAATTCAAACGGTTTCATATAAATGCATATTTTGTTATCGGTCTTCACCCACCAGTCAAAACCCCCTTAGGGCTGCGTTGTTTTAAGTCCACTTCTTATTTGCATCCTCATAAAATAATTCAACTCCTCTTACACCCCCTTAAGTTGATTCCACCCTCAACCCCGCCACAAAAAAGTGTGTCCTTATGTTTAAAGGAGATTTCAAATACCAATTTTCTCGTCCGTAACATCCTCCGTTTTCGAAATATAAGTATCCTCAAACAAAGAATTCAACTCATTTTTCAATTCATTTATTCCCACCTTAATTGGAGTTTCCGGAAACAAAAGAATACGTGTTTCTTTTTTGAAGGAGATTTCAAATACAAATTTCCAAGTCTTCAGATTTTGAGATACAGTAAGTATACTCATCAAAAATAATTCATCAATTTTACAACCCTTTCCCCAAAACCCCAGCCATTAAGTGTTCTTCCGAAACAAGAAAGTGTCACTTTGTTTTAAAGGAGATTAAACATACCAATTTTCATGTCTGTAATATACGGTATTTTGATAAACTGTAGATATGCTCACTTAAAAAATTCACCCCATTCAACACTACCCCTTAAGTGGATTTTCACAAAACAAATTAAGCGTGTTCCTTTATTTTTACAGGAGCTAAAATACCAATTTTCATATTCAGTACTTGATATATAATTATCCTCATTAAAATAATTCAACACATTCTTCAGTTCTCTTCACCCAACACACCCCCTAAAGGGATTTTCCGAAAACAAAAGAATACGTGTTTCTTTATTTTTAAAGAAGATTACAAATACAAGTTTTCGTTTCTGTAACATCTTCATGTTTTGAGTTATAAGTATCCTCATAAGAGGAGCTCAACTCATTTTTCAGTCCCTTTCAAAATTCCCATAAGTGAATTTTTCGAATACAAAAATACGTGTTTATTTCATTTTTAAAGGAGATACAAATACCAATTTATGTTTTGGAATACCAGTACCTAATAAAAATAACTCAACCCCTTTTTCAGTCATTAACCGCCGCCCCCTAAGTTCATTTTGCGAAAATAAAAAATACGCATGTGTCTTTATTTTTAAAGGAAATTCCAGTTACCAATTTTCATGTCTGTAATATCTTCAATTTTGGAGATACCAGCATCCTGATCAAAGATAATTCAACACCCTTTCTATCATTTAAAACCCCGCCCTCAAGGGATTTTTCTGAAAACAAAAATATGTGTTACTTTATTTTTAAAGGAGGTTAAGTATACCAATTTTCAAGTCTGTAATATGTGGCATGTTTCTTTTGATAAACTGTAATATGCTCATTATAAACATGCACCCACTTCAACACTTCCCCTTAAGTGGATTTAAAAAACAAATTATGCGCGTTCCTTTACAGTTACAGGAGCTCCAAAAACTAATTTCCACGTCTGTAAAATCTTCAGTATTTGATATATAAGTATCCTCATAAAAATAATTCAACATATTCTTCAGTTCTCTTCACACAACCCTCCCCCTTAAGTGGATTTTACGAAAACAAAATAATACATGTTTCTTTACTTTTAAAGGAGATTACAACTACAAATTTTCATGTTTGTAACATCTTCAGTTTTTGAGTGTATCCTCATAAAAAGAGCTCAACACATTTTTCAGTCCTTTTTACAACACCCTTAAGTTAATTAACGTAATAGAAAAATACGTATTATTTAATTTTTAAAGGAGATTCCAAATACCAATTTTCACGTCTGTAATATCTTCAGTTTTGGAATAACAGTATCCTAATAAAAATAATTCAACCCCTTTTTCAGTCATTTAAGCCGCCCTTTAAGTACTTTTCCCGAAAATAAAAACACGTGTTTATTTATTTTTAAAGGAGATTCATATTGCCAATTTTCAAGTCTGTAATATCTTCAATTTTGGAGATACCAGCATCTTGACTAACAATAATTCAACCCCCCTTCACTCATTTTACCCCCCCCCCCACCCCAAATGTTCTTTTGCGAAAACAAAAAATACGTGTTACTTTATTTTTAAAAGAGATTATAAATACCGATTTTCACGTCTGTAATATGTTAAGTTTTTGAGATATACTATAGATTGCTCATTTTAAAAATTCACCCCCTGTAACACTTCCCCTTAAGTGGATTTTCAGGAAACAAGTTATGCATGTTCCTTTGCTTTACAAGGTATCCCAAATACCAATTTTCATGTCTGTAGCATGTTACGTTTTTTAGATATATAGTAGATATACTCATTTTAAAAATTCAACCCCTTTGTGACTCCTGTTTACCCCCCTTAAGAAGATTTTCCAAAAAACAAAAAATACGTTACTTTCTTTATTTTTAAAGAAGATTTCAAGTACCGGTACCCATTTTAATGTTAGTAACATCTTAAGTTTTTGAGATATAAGTCTCCTCATAATAGGTGTACAACACCTTTTCCTCCTTTTCCAACCCCTCTAATGAGATTTTCCAAAAACAAAAATATATATGTTCCTTTATTTTTAAAGGAGATTCCAAATACCAATTTTCACGTTTATAACATCTTCAGTTCTTGAGATGCAAGTATCCTCGTAAAAAATATATCAACTACTGTCTCAATTATTCCCCCATATGGATTTTCTGAAAGCAAAAGAATCGTATTTCTTTATTTTTAAAGGAGATTCCAAATACCAATTTTCACGTCTGCAACACCCTTAATTTTTTAAATATAAGCATCCTCATACAAATAATTCAACTAATTTTTCAATTCTTTCACCCCCTTAAGTGGATTTTCCGAAAACAAAAAAAATACGTATTGCTTTAGTTTTTAGGAGACCCCAAATACCAATTTTCATGTCTGTAGAATCTTCAGTTTTTGAGATATCAGCCTGCCAATGAAACGAATTCCACTCCCTTTTCAGTCCTTTTAACCCCCCCCCCTCTTAAGTGTTTTTATCTGGAAACCAAAAATATGTGGTTATTTATTTTTTAAAGATTAAAAATACCAATTTTCACGTCTGTAACATCTTCAGTTTTTAAGATATAAGTATCCTTGTAAAAAGTATCCAGCCTTTTTTTAGCCTCTTTTCACCGCACCCCCCTTAAGAGAAATTTCCGGAAACAAAAATATACGTGTTTACTTATTTTTAGATGAGATTCCAAAGACTAATGTTCACGTCTTCAAACTGTTAAGTTTTCGAGATATAGATACTCATTCAAAAAACTCGCTCCCCTGTTCAACCCCTTAGCGGCGGAATATCCAAAAATCCTCCCTTAGCATGCACCTACATCGTAATATAAATCTAACATCCAAAATTTCATTTCTTTATGTCCAATAGTTTTGGCAACATACTGTTGGGTAGGCAACCCGCTGATGAGACTTGCCTTGCGGCTTGCTTATCTTCCCCTATTTCACCCTATTTCATTGTTCACCCCTAAGTGCCGAACTGCCAATCAGATTTCGTTCAAACCACTTCATAATCCCTCTTAGATGTAATAAGAACAAACTGTGAAAATTTCAGCGAAATCGGTCCAGTAGTTTTTGAGTCCATTAATTACAAGTATACCAAACATCCAATTTTATATCTTAGAAGTGAAGCTTCCACGGTGTGAAGAATTATTTAATTTATTTTCCGGGTTGAACCGTGTTGTACTTGTACGCATATCACGTACAGTTTGCCGACGTTTCGAATACATTGCAGTATTCTTTGTCAAGGCGACTGAAATACCCCTACTCGATCCGAGGTAATCAGTCTCCCAGGCAGAATTACACTACTAGAGAACCAAAACACAGATATTTCAGCAGTAGCCAAGCATTCCTACGAAACTAGGCACGGAATATCATTTGACAAGACCAAGATCCTATCAGCTATCCCTTGGAATCTGGAAAGAAAAATCCGCGAGGCTATCGAAATCAAGAAACATCCGAATAACATAAATTTAGAAGAAGGATACAAAATCAGTAATTCTTGGATGCCCATCATTCATAGTTTAAGACATACAGACCACAACATAAACACACGGGCCGCAACCCCATTACATAACAGCGCGGGCAAGCCCCCACTACCTGGCTGTGACATAAACTTTCCAGAAGCCTCGCGAGACAGCCAGGGCTTACGTCAGCCAGATAGGCTAGGATATAAAAGGCCAAGATCAAGGCCACTCTAGTAGTGTAATTCTGCCTGGGAGACTGATTACCTCGGATCGAGTAGGGGTATTTCAGTCGCCTTGACAAAGAATACTGCAATGTATTCGAAACGTCGGCAAACTGTACGTGATATGCGTACAAGTACAACACGGTTCAACCCCGAAAATAAATTAAATAATCCAATTTTATATATATAGATTATTATTATTATTATTATTATTATTATTATTATTATTATTATTATTATTATTATTATTATTATTATTATAGTAAAACATGGAGGAAGTTGAATGTGTTTGTATCGGATAGAAACAAAGAAGTTCCAGTTCCTAGTAGAGAAGATGCATGTTATTGACTGTTTAACTCCCTCGTGTTCCGACTGTGAGAAATTAACAAAACCACATTAGAAATTCAATTATTCTGTTGAGCGTGGAAGACAGATTTATAACTGATCCCGTTTTCATCACAATGAAGCTAAAGCAGGCTCCAGTAGCAAGATGTTAGATAGGAAGAACGTTTTAGATCCGAAATTGGTTTATTACGTCACTTTTAACGTAGATTCAAACGTACGTCCGAAGTCCACGACAAATATAGTAGGACATTCTTTCTCATAAAAATGGCTTTCCTGTGTACAGTAGCTTCCTAACTTGCGATCGAGTTTGCGCTGGGCTGCTAGTTAAAATCTGTCATAGTTATGTGCATTATCTTCTTTTCACCGCACCACCCTTAAGAGGAATTTCCGGAAACAAAAATATACGTGTTTCCTTATTTTTAAATGAGATTCCAAAGACTAATGTTCACGTCTGGCGAGAAGTACTCCTTCTAAAATTTTTGAGTGTGATCCCATGTCGTAAACTTACGGCCTTACTTAGCAATATGCTCAGTAATAGGTACTTCCAGATCTACGCTGATAATGACAGAAGTAGAGTGTATAAATTAAACGATGGTTTACCTCAAGGATCAGTCCTTTCCCACCTTCTTTTCAGTCTGTACATATATGACCTCCCATTCATTTATGCTGATGACATTTGTTTGGTGACTCAGTGCTCCAACTTTTATGATGCTGAAACTACTTTAGCCACTGATCTGGAAGCCTTGGATGTATACTTCAAGAAATGGTACCTTCTTCTAAATCCTCAAAAAACAGTTATATCTACATTCCACTTACGCAACAGACAGTCTAATTACAAACCAACAGTCAGATTCCGAGGTGAAGTGTTGCCGTTCTGCAGTACACCAAAATACTTGGGAATAACACTTGATAGAACTTTGACTTTCAAGCAACATCTTTCAAATGTACCTGCTAAAGTAAAAACTAGAAATAATATTCTTCAGAAACTTGCTGGTACATCATGGGAGCCAATACTCATGTTCTAAGATCAACAGCATTAGCCATCATATTCTCTTACTGAATACTGCTGCCCCTCTTGGATCAATAGTGTTCACACAAAGAAGATCGATGTACAACTCAATCAGGCAATGCGCATAATCTCGGGTTGCATTCGGAGCACGAACACACTATGGCTTCTCAGCAATATTGCACCTCCAGCCCTAAGACGATCAGAAGCTCTCCTAAAGGTTTGGAAGAACATTCAGCAGAACCCCCAACTACCCATCCATCAAGATATTACGCACACTGAACATCAACGACTGAAATCATATGGCGTACAGCAATGGATCTTGAAAGAACCTCTTTTCATGTTAACAGTTCATGGAAAGCCCAGTGGGATCAGTCTTCGGTAGTGAACAAACATCTGGTTGAGAATCCTTCTAAACGAGTACAAGAATTTGATCTTCCAAGACGACAGTGGAGAATCATCAATCGGATAAGAACTGGACAAGGCAGATGTGGTTATCTGTTGTGCAAATGGGGTTGGACTAGTTCTGCAGATTGTGATTGTGGTGCATCTTCTCAGTCAATCCACCACATTGTTGCTGACTGCCCAATTCGAGCTTTCAAAGGAACGCTGATGGACATTCACCGCACATCGGATGAAGCAGTTGACTGGGTCAAAATGCTAGACCTAGAGTTATAGTATTGTACAGACTTGTGACTACGCACATTTACCCTGAACTATATACATGTGTGTACATAGATTCATCATACGATAAATAATAATAATAGTTGTGTAGCTTTGAGCCACAATGCATATCTCTCCTCTGCAATTGTTCTCAATGGGTGAAATGTTTCCCGCAACGATAGGTTAAAGAAAAGATTTGGTGGTGTTTCAGTTTACATAAAGGATACTCTAAAATGTAGCGTCGTTAGCCAGTCTTTAAGTCAATATAATAAGAGGCTTGTATATTTAATTCTCGATACAATCCTGCCAGACTTGAAAATATTTCTTGTATAAAGTATAAAATAGCTGGCAGAAAATTACCGTTGCGGTTCGAGTGTGATTTGAATATTGTCTATTTTATATTTTATACAGTTTTATTTTTTCCTTGCAGAATGGAATCTTTCCCACCATTCGGACATTTGCTAATATATGAACGTCCAATAACCGAGAAGAAAGTTCCTACATTCTGTAGTGAATGTAAGCCTATCAGCATAGTCTGCGCTGTAAGTAAAGCCCTGGAAAGGGTAGTGTATGAACAACTATGTGACTTTTCGAATGATCTTAAATCCCAATCAATCTGGTGTCAAGAAAGGTCATAACATAATATCAGCTCTCTTAATAATCATGGACGATATACGATCAGCTTTTGACAGACGACAACTCACTGTCTTGTTCCTGTTCGACCGGGCGAGTTGGCCGTGCGCGTAGAGGCGCGCGGCTGTGAGCTTGCATCCGGGAGATAGTAGGTTCGAATCCCACTATCGGCAGCCCTGAAGATGGTTTTCCGTGGTTTCCCATTTTCACACCAGGCAAATGCTGGGGCTGTACCTTAATTAAGGCCACGGCCGCTTCCTTCCAACTCCTAGGCCTTTCCTATCCCATCGTCGCCATAAGACCTATCTGTGTCGGTGCGACGTAAAGCCCCTAGCAAGAAGAAGTTCCTGTTCGATTTCAGCAAAGCTTTCGATAGCGTAGACCCTGAATTACTTCTAGAGCAGTTAAATTCTATTGGATTGTCACAAATTGATTTGTTGTGATTTCAGTCATACTTGTCCCATTGTTCCTAGAAACTTGTTTGCTTTGATGGTAGATATTCAGACTGGCAATTACTGAATACTGGCACACCCCAAAGTTCAGTGCATTGTCCTCTGTGTTTTTCGATATGTATCAATAGTACGTAGACCATTTTTATTAATAGTGTAATGGTTACCGTGTCCGCCATGTTAGAATTTGAGAGAGTCTGGCGACGTCACCATCTGGTCCGTCCGTTTACTCCAGACTCTGTGTTCAGAAAAACAGAGAGAAGAAAAAAAGAACAGCAGAAAGTGTCGTAGCGTCGTGAGTAAACAAACATTGCGTGAAGAACGAGTTCAAAAGAAACGTGTAGTAGGGAATCCTGACTGTGTACCGAGGTGTAAGTGATTTACTAGAATAGAATAGAATAGAATACTCCCATCCTCCAATTCCGGATCGCCTAGAGCTGGGGAGAGAGCATTCGTTTATTGCAATTCCTTGAATTATGATACATGACTTACAATACCCTCTTACAATTGTTGGCTGTTACTATACTGAATATGAATTATTTTGTCCTAGACATTAACAATATTATATAGTCTAGGACAACATGTATCTTCCCTACCTTATCTTACTAACTGAACGAATTATTATTTATTACGTTATAGCATTAAAAGAAAAGTTAGAATCAAAATGACAAATTTACATTGAATATATACTACATCTAACCTAAATCTGTCTGGTCACGACATCCCCCCTGGTGAGGAACTCCTACCACCCTTCCCAGGGATGTCACGACCAGACCCGTCTCATGAGGCTCCGAAATCGAAACCTCGTAGACCCCTTAAGTTGTCGATATTGTTTCCTCACCACTCCTTCGTGTGACAGCCCACATGTGTGCGGATGACCTAGCTCAACATGTAGGCTGCCTCGCCTGCATTCCACTGCCGAGACGGAATCCATACTCGGCTCATATTTCGCTGACTGATTGTCAACTTGTTTTCTCTGGTTTAATACTGTTCACACCTTACTCTAATCTACACGTGCAGAAGTACTGAGTCAACACTATGCTTGAGATAGGTGGGCCTATCTCCTCCTCTCCCAACTCTACTATACTACAGCAGCCAAAACCAACTAACAATCCCAGAGCAAACTAAAAACAGGCTAACAAACAACCTCATTGTAAGGAACACATTACTGCTAACATATTAATGAACTAAATCTACTAATTAGAAATATTACGTTATAACATTAAAAGAAAAGTTAGAATCAAAATGACAAATTTACATTGAATATATACTACATCTAACCTAAATCTGTCTGGTTACGACATCCCCCCTGGTGAGGAACTTCTACCACCCTTCCCAGGGATGTCACGACCAGACCCGTCTCATGAGGCTCCGAAATCGAAACCTCGTAGACCCCTTAAGTTGTCAATATTGTTTCCTCTCCACTCCTTCATGTGACAGCCCACATGTGTGCGGATGACCTAGCTCAACATGTAGGCTGCCTCACCTGTATTCCACTGCCGAGACGGAATCCATACTCGGCTCATATTTCGCTGACTGGTTGACAACTTGTTTTCTCTGGTTTAATACACTGCAGCAGTCAAAACAAACTAAGAATCCCAAAGCAAACTTAAAACAGGCTAACAAACACATTACCATTATGTTTTGCTTCTTACATTTTTCTATTTCCATACTACCTCTCATTCCTCTTATAATACTTATAGTTACAAATTACTTATCTATCCTCGTGCTCATCTACATTACATTTACTATCATTTACTAACACTGGTGTTACTTTGAGTTATTGCTAATCTCATTTTAATTTCTTAAATGAGCTCATTGAAAGGAACTCATTACTGTTAGCATGTTGCTGAATTAAATCTGTTACTTAGCAATATACAATATCTAATATAAATGAACACTGAACAACTACAAGAGAAACATAGTCCTAAACTTATAACTATAGCATTCCGAGGTCTCTTGTTGTACAGTCATCATCGTGCTCATGTATATTACATTTACTATCATTTACCTGTACTGTTATTACTTTCTGTTATTACAAATCTCATTTTGCTTTCTTTCTTCCACATGCTTCTTAGAATACAGAAAAATTTAGCTAGTTTTCCTGGGGTGATCCATTCTCTATTTAACAGTTTGGTTATTGTATAAAATTCTTTCTCTCTTTCTATTTTTAATTTATATTCATCTCCAAGGTATTTAGTTCTCAGTGCCTCCGTTCCCTTACATGTTCTCAGTAAATGAGCTTCTCCCATAATGTCGTCACAAAATACACACTGATTTACGTTATGGTTCTCACTTATTCCCTTATTTTTGTATAAACCCAAAAGCCACCACAACACACCTCTTAGTTCCCTATTTGTGATTCTATTTTTTCTTATTGACATATATTGGATAATGCCACAGAATTCTACTAGTGTTTTTTTGGTTTCACATTCTGCTCTGATCGTCTGTTTGTCTATGTCCTTTACCCTAATCGTTAGTATTTTAATGAAGCTGTTTTCTTTACCGTTCATCTCCTTATCCCAATATAGCCCCATTCCTATTTTGTCTAGCATACCTTTTACTTTCGATAACCAATAATTCTCATCCAAGTGTCTCATCTGGTGCTGGTAGGCTAGATTTAATATTTCCCTCCCCTCTCCTCTTTTTAATCTTAACCAATATTTTACTGTTTTCTTACTTATGTCTGCTTGGATGTTGATATCTCCACATATAGTTCTCACTCCACTATTTGCTGCACATTCTGGTAGGCCCATTATTATTTTACAAAATTTGTTACTTATGATATCTAGTTCTTTTTTATCAACTTCTATACCCCATATTTCAACCCCATACAGTGCTTTTGATACCACAAGTGCATTAAAAACATTTTTATGTACTTTGTATTGCAAATTAGGCATCTTCTTTTCTAAGGCCTTTATACTTGATAGGGCGGCCACACCTTTTATTTTTGCATGGCGTATCTGTTCCTTCCACAACCCATTCTTTGTTAATATTATTCCTAAATATTCTAATTTATTTACAACTTCCAATTCAACACCATCCAACAGCCATCGCCTTTCATTTCTTTTTAATTTATTACCTCTTTTGCAAACCATTACTTTTGTTTTTTTGGTATTTATTTTCAAATTCCATGTATTACAGTATTCCACCAATTTTTTGAGGTTACTTCGCATACCTGCTGTTGTTAGTGAGAGCAGCAGGATGTCGTCTGCGAAGACTAGACCGGGGATCTCTTTATTGTGTAAGCAAGGGCTAGTATTATTCTCTTTTGCTAAGCATTCTATTACGTCATTAATAAAGAGCAAAAACAGTATTGGTGATAGTTTACATCCTTGCTTAAGTCCAATGTTCGAGTGTATCTTTCCTATCATTACATCTTCTTTGACTTTAACTGAACATATTACTTCGGCATATAGTTCTTCTATGGCTTTAATCATTTTCATTGACATTCCTATTCCGGCCAGCTTCACAACGACAGCCCGTCTGCTGACTGAATCAAAAGCTTTTTGTAGGTCTATTGCTGCAATGTATAGTCTACCACCTTTCTTTCTTATGTACTTATCCATTAACGTTTTGATTATAAATACATTGTCAGTAGTTCTCATTCTTTTCCTAAATCCTGATTGATATACCGAGAGAATAGAGTAATCGTCCGCCCATTTCATAATTCTTTTCGCTAAAATCCCAGTGTAGATCTTACTTAGTGAGTCCAACAATGTAATCCCCCTGTAGTTGTTCGTATTCGTCCTTTCTCCCTTTCTTTTGTAGATCGGGCAAATTACTCCTTCCTGCCAAGATCTTGGAATTTTTTTCCCCTCAAATATTTTATTGAATATTTTAGTTATTATTTCAATCATCTGACCGTTTTTACCTATCTCTTTCCAGAATTCATGCGTAATTCCATTAGCAGCACCTGATTTTCCGCCCTTCCCTTTTTTCATTACATCTAGTACCTCGTCTGTGGTTATTATATCGTCTAGTATAGGCAGCGTACACTCCATTTGTCTCAGTATACCAATTTCGTTTCTGTTCTCTACCCATGTGTCCTTACCCCCTAATAATCCCTTAAAATACGTTAACCATTCCTCATTAGATATTTTTACTTGATCATAGCTTTTATAACCCTTACATATTGTGCTAATTTTGTTCCATACTTTCTTTGTTTCATTTTCCTTACAGTACTTTAGTAATATTTTTGATTCTTTGTCCTGCCATTTACTTTTCTTATCGCTTATTAAATCTTTGTATTCTTTCCTCTGGTTACAAAAATCTACTCGTAAGGCCTGAGATCCCTCATTTCTATACCTTTTTAAAGCCTTAATCACTTGATTTTTCTTCTCCTTACACTCCTCCGTATACCATACATTTCTTTTATATTGTCTACTCTTACTCACAACCATTTTTTTACCAGCTACTTCTATTGATCTTTCAAGCATTCTTATTGCCTCATCTAGGTTATTATCCTCTATCATATACTCCATGCCTATTCTCAGAATTTCAAAGGTTTTACCCCTATAGTAATCTCTAAATTGTTCTCTCTTTTCCTCATTCCACCTATATCTTACTAATTTTCTCTGTTCATAGTTAAAGAATTGTTTGTCTACTTTATTATCTTCCTCTCTCTGTAGCCGAATAGCAACTGGGAAATGATGAGACGCTGTCCAATTTTTTACCTGGATTTCTTTAATAAGAGTTAAAGCCTCTCTAGATGCCAGTACTAGGTCTATAACACTCCCTCCTGACTCAACTATATATGTTAGGTTGCCTGATTCATCTCCCGGCCATCCCCCATTTAAAATGTACAATTCCTCTATCGCGCATATTTCTAATAATTTCTCTCCATTTTTATTACACTCTTTGTCTTTGCTGCTCCTTTTTTCTATTAATATTTCCCCGATTTCTTTGTCGTATAATGGATTATTTAGGCCCACCCTTGAGTTAAAATCCCCCATTATAATTATTCCTGCTTCTTCATTTAGTAATTTTATCTGATTTACTGCGTCGACGAGTTCTTCAAAGAAATTTTCCTTTTCAAACGGGGACCCCGATGGATGGTTGTAGCCAAAGCCAATAAACATATCTCTCCCCTTTTGATTTCCTTTTTTTGTTTTGACCCAGATCATTTCCTCACATCCTGATTCCCATATTTCCACTTGTTTGCTAATTTCATCTTTTGCGATAACTGTTATCCCTCCTGGGTGACGCCCTTTCGTACTCCTTTTATGTTTTGTTTTACTCCAGACCTTAAATCCCGGTATTATCACATTTTTACTAGGCGGCAACCATGTCTCTACTATACCAATAATCTCACTCTCTCTCATTAAATCTATAAACTCATCATTTCCCAGTTTACTTAATATACCCTCTATGTTAATTAATCCCACTACCCAGTCTAGTTATTTTTTCATAGGTATATTTGATGCTACCAGGGCCTTGCTTCTCGTTGTTCGTGGTTTTTCTATTTGTATAATAGAACCACTTGGGGAACTAATTATTTCCTCCTCTGACCCTCTAGCTTCCTCAGACCTTGTCAATCCTTTCTTTGCCCATATGTCCTTTAAATTTAACGCTGGCTTACGTTTCTTTTCTTCTTGTCTCCCTGCGGTGTCTTGCTTTCTCTGGATCACATCTCCTTCTTGGGTAGATCTCCTGGGTTGGTGATGTCCGGTTTCTGTCGTCACAACATCCAGTTCGTTGTCCTTGCTTGGTAGGATTGCACACGTACCTGTTGACTC
This sequence comes from Anabrus simplex, assembly GCF_040414725.1. Taxonomy (NCBI): domain Eukaryota; kingdom Metazoa; phylum Arthropoda; class Insecta; order Orthoptera; family Tettigoniidae; genus Anabrus; species Anabrus simplex. The sequence continues at coordinate 307,023,055 of NC_090266.1, forward strand.
AGGAGTGCTGGCGTCGCTCACTATACTGCTGTACTTCCGCTTCTCTGACGTATCAGGACAATGCCCTAGCTCACGTAGTTGACTAGCTGACCATGCCTTGCTCCACGAATCGTCTGATATAATAAGTCTGTTTCCACGTATAAAGGCTTTTAGTCCCGAATGCCTAGCTTTTCCTTGGTGAAAACGTAGTATTCGTACATTCTCCATTTCTTCCTTGTCGAGATCTTTCTTTATCCATATCTTCGTGCCTTTCAAGTTTTTGGTATTCTCCAAAATTTTACGGGCCTTCAAACCAGATACCATGCAGACTTTTACTGGTCTTTTTCCCATATTTCTTCCTAATCTGAAGGCGTTATCAATATCACTATCATTGCACTCTATTTTCAAATTCTCTCTGATTAGAGAGAGTACTCTATCTATCAAGTCATTGAAGTTCTCTCTCTCTGGTTCTGCCAATCCGTAGATTATTATGTTTTTCTTCCTCTCTTCTTTCGACCGTGTTTTTTCTTTTTCCTCGAGTTTCCTTAATTTTTCTTCTACCTCCAGTGCTTTCTTCTTCAAACCATGTATTTCATTTTTGTTTTGTAATACACTCTCTTTAATACCCTTCAGTTCTGTTTGTATAAATGATTTCAAGTCCTTGAAATCATTTTTCTGTTCTAGTAGCATTTCTTTGGTCTTTTCTGTATGGCATTCTTGCATGATCTCTTTAATCTTCTCGATATCGTCCCATGTCAGTCCTGGGCCAGGGTTCATCTCCACTCCGCCAATCACTAATAGTACCATCACTACAACTAATGACACTACTGTATGAGTGATGTTGATATCGTTTTTCACCGTTTGTAACGATTTCTTCCTACCTCGGGCCTGCCATCTGCCTATAGCACATCTGTATTGTTCAATTGACACTCCCATGCTCGCGCACTCCTGTACTTCCCGCACGTTCAGCACTACGTCCGTTCACCTCGCTAGCTGAATTGCAACTGAGTGATTTACTAGCATTAGTTAATAGATTTTAGTATAGAAGCTACCAGTCTAGTGTTAATTTATATTACTACTCCGCCAACTCGTCACACCTGGTGTCAGAAGTGGGATAGCGACTGATCCGGAGAAGTTAAGAGCTGTCAGGGACTGGCCGGCACCTAAGGACAAGCGAGAACTGAGGAGTTTCCTTGGCCTTTGCACATCTACCGCAGATTTATAGCTGGCTACGGAAACATCTCAAAGCCCCTTACGTGGCTCACCGAAGAGAGGAGGCCTTTCCAATGGTCAAATGAGGCGGAGGATGCCTTCTGTACGCTGAAGGAGTCCCTGTGTACGGCACCCATCCTAGGATACCCCAAGCCTGGGGAGAGGTTCATCGTAGACACCGACGCCAGCGATGTGGGAATTGGTGGGGTATTGTCCCAAGTGTAAGACGGCCAGGAGAATGTGATCGCCTCTTTCAGCAAGACGTTGTCAAAAGCTGAGAGAAATTACTGCATGACGCGTCGGGAATTGGAGCACTTCCACAAATATCTGTATGGACAGCCATTCCATCTGCGCACTGACCACTCTGCATTGACCTGGCTCCTAAGCTTCAGAAACCTAGAAGGACAGACAGCTCTCTGGGTACAACGCCTTCAGGAGTATGACTTCACCACTGAGCACCGACAAGGAAGGGAGCACTGCAACGCCGACGCTCTATCCAGAAGACCGTGCCTTGAGAACTGTGAACACTGCCAGAAAGTGGAGAGACAGGCGGGCATCGTGGACATCCGTGCCGTGAGGGCCACTACCGCTGAAGGATGGGATCAAGACGCCCTCAGGAGTGGGCAGCTGAAGGATTACGACATCGGGCTGATCTTACGGGAAGTAGAGTCGGGACAGAGACCGGAATGGAAATACATCGCCGAACGCAGTCCAACCTATAAGGCATTCTGGGCCCAGTGGTCGTCGCTCATGGTTAGTGACGGGGTACTTACCCGCGTGTGGGAATCGACCGACGGAAAGAAGCACATTGCCCAGCTGATAATTCCCAGAAGCATGAGGAAAGTAGTGCTGACTAAACTGCATGCGGGCACTACTGCCGGCCACTTGGGAGTGAATAAGACCCTAGATCGTGCCCGACAGCGTTACTACTGGGTGCACATGAGGAACGATGTTGAGAGGATGTGCCAGCTGTGTGACACCTGCACAGCAAGCAGGGGCCCAAATACCAGGAGTAGGGGCCAGATGATGCAGTACAACGTTGGAGCACCATTCGAAAGGATCGTCATTGCAGGACCATTCCCCGAATCTGACGCCGGGGACCGTTACCTACTCCTGGCCATGGACTACTTCACAAAGTGGCCAGAGGTTCACGCCATACAGAACCAAGAGGCAACGACAGTGGCCGACATTTTGGTCAAGAACTTCTTCTGCCGATTTGGTGTCTTCATAGCGACCAAGGCAGAAACTTTGAGTGCAGACTGATGCAAGAGGTTCTGCAGCACTTAGGAGTGCGGAAGACCCGTACGACGACTCCCCACCCTCAGTCAGATGGCATGGTGGAGCGTTTTGTGAAAACCGTCGAGGAGCATCTCAGGAAGGTGGTTTCGGTACACCAGAGGGACTGGGACGAGAGGGTGCCATTCTTCTTGATGGTCTGTCGTGCGTCCACCCATGAGACGACGGGCATGACGCCTACCAACATGGTCTTTGGAAGGAAGCTCCGCCTGCCATGCGGAGGCACCAGACCAGCAGCAGCCAGTAACGGACTATGTATGGGAGTTGGTGGATCGGCTGAACGACATCCATAATTATGCCTGACATCATCTAAGGTTAGCCAGCGAGCGGATAAAGGCCCGCTACCACATGCTGGCGAACTCTGCGGGTTTCCAGGAAGGTGACAGTGTGTGGCTGTACCGTCCGGTGCGGACAAAAGGGAAGTCACCGAAATTGCAGCCACAACAGGAAGGCCCATATACAATCGTCACCAGGATCAACGATGTTGTCTACCCTATCCGGTGGCCTCCCCGAGGGAAGATGATGATTGTTCACCTGGATCGCCTGGCACCGTATCGTGGAGCAGCTCGGGACGAGCAGCCTTAAGGAGGAGGCAGTGTAATGGTTACCGTGTCCGCCATGTTGGAATTTGAAAGAATCTGGTGACATCACCATCTGGTCCGCCCGTTTACCCTTAGACTCTGTGTTCGGAAAAACAGAGAGAAGAAAAGAAAAGAACAGCAGAAAGTGTCGTAGCGTCGAGAGTAAACAAACATCGCGTGAAGAAAGAGTTCAAAAGAAACGTGTAGTAGGGAATCCCGACTGTGTACCGAGGTGTAAGTGATTTACTAGCATTAGTTAATACATTTTAATATAGAAGCTACCAGTCTACTGCTAACTTATCTTACTACTCCGCCAACTCGTCACAATAGCTTTAGCCATATGCATATTGAAGATCTTCAGGCGTACATCCATTTTAGTCCTAGTATAGCATATCAGCATATCGAATATTTCAATGAAGACTTTGTCCGTCTTATAGAATGGACCCAAAATCATCATTTTAAGTTAAGTATTTCCCAGACCCAGCTAATATCTAACGGCTATAACAAGATTTAAATTCTCTCTCGCCAGTAAAATTGCTAGACATTGACATCCCCCACAGCAATACAATCAAAAACTTAGGAATGATTTTCGACAGAACTTTGTCTTGGTCGGTGAATATAACAGCTGTGAGAAAAGACAATTTCAACGATGCATGCCTTGAAGCGTATCATTCACTACAAACAAACCTCATGGCATTATAGCCCTTGAAGGGCCTTGGCTTACCAAGTGACCTCTGCTCAGACCGAATGCCTCAAGATTATGAGGTGACGTGTGGTCAGCACGACGAATCCTCTCGGCCGTTATTCTTGGCTTTCTAGACCGGGTCATTCACTGCAGTTCTCCCAATATGCGTTGCGTAAATTGCTCATCGAAGCTGCAATATTGCCTACATGAAATGTCAGCTGTGTACAATGTTTTGAATATTAAATGGCACAGAGTTCTGAATAATTATGTTGGATAATGTTTCGATATTGATAATATTAATAGAGAAATGTTGATATTTTCTATTCTTGTTGTATACAAGGAACTTTGTATACAAGGCACAACATAAACGTTTATTGCTTCAACACATTTATACAATATGTACATAAAATAGAACGAAACTTTTCTTGAAGCTTGTTGAGTTGCACACGTTTAATGTTAATATGAGGTAGTAGGCTGAGGGCCTGAGTATTATTTACATAGGTATAAATAGATACTCCTATATACATTCAGTCTTGCCTTGATTAGACGGTCTGTTCAAACGAGAGAATGTTCTTGATAGTTGAAAACTATCGGTCATGTATAATAACAATTGGAACTTGTAGAGAGAGTTCGTATTAGCAGAAGGCTAACAGGAGGTGTATAACTTGCAAGGAACTTGCGTCTAATGTTCATATATAGCAGAATGCTATGATTGGAGTCAAAGCACTGTAGAGGACTTGAGTGAGTAGCAGAATGCTTGGATGCGTGCTCGACGTGGCTACGGGATGCAGGATGAATGAGGCAATGTCCAGAGGTGAAACCTCACGGCCAGGAATCAGTCCACCTATTCAGAACACATTTTTAAGAGGGTACCTCCGTGTCTGACTTATGGTGTAGTCTGGTCGTTGGACACTGTGGTAGTCCTAGAGAGGCGAGAAACGTTGCTCCTTTTATAGCGCTTGCTGACGTCACAGACGATCACGTCAGCGCACTGCAGTCTGCCTCGTGGTCTCTGGAAACATCCATGTGTCGGGCGGGCTGCGGAGATTGTAGGCGCGGAGGACACACACAACACTTGTCCCATCTGCATTGCTAGTCCACCGTAAACGAATCAAATAATGTAATAGCCTAGAGAAATCTTTGGGTATTCCTGAATTTAAATACAAATTTGCAGGAAAATATATCTGGCCATTTTCCGTGATGTTGAGACAGACAGACAGACAAAGACTGAAGTGAACCCATTTCTAAATTCTAAAAAAATGTGTAAAGTGCAATGTCCAAACTTTTATATTTTATGCACTTTTACTTCACGAGTAATAATAACGGGGATATTCACGATTATGACATTTTTCAGAAACGTTCATACATTTCCGGAAATATTAATGCTAAATAAAAGCGATTATAGCAAATCTACTTTTCAATCTATCACGCCCATTTCATTTTACTGTACGAGCTGTAATAATGGAGATATTCACGACTTTAAGATTTTATTGCCAACTTCATCAAAGGCGAGCATCGATGTCGTGGAGATATTGTAAATTCATCAAAATAAGGAACTAGCCGGCGATGGTGGTGCTCATTGCTATTGTTTTAATAAGCTGAAAGGCCGCGTGATCGTTATATTGCGGATGTTAAAAATGTTGACACGTTACACCATGATACGTACAACTTCAATACTTAAAACTTCGAGGAGGTAGGTGTTGTGTGTCCTTCGCAATCTCAGCTCTGCGCCTGATAGTTCCGCAACACGCCGGAGCCCGGATCTTTCCAGACTCTACGAAGTGACTGCAGTGCGCTTGCTTGTGACGTCAGCCACAGCTATAAAAGGAGCAGCATTCCGCTACTTCCGAGGACTCGGCAGTGTCTAACGCCAGATTACACTGCAAGTCGAACACGGAGGCTATCCCTCTTAAACATGTGTATCGAACAGGTGGACTGAATTCTGGTTGTGAGGTCTCACCTCTAGACACTGCCTCACCTCCCGCTTACTGTAGCCACGTCGAGCCCCGACGCCAGTATTCTACTCATCCCACAGTCCTCACTTATGCTCCGACATAAACATTAGTATTCTACTAATTGTGAATATTTATGTCAGCTCCTGACAAGCCTACGGCAATTACTAGCATTCTGTTAGAATGAACTTTCATTGCAAGTTACACTAGTAATTCTACAAGGCAGATAGTTTTCGACTATCTTGAACTCTCTCTTATTTGACAGACTATCTCCTCAAGATAGATTCGTGTGTATATAGAACTCTCGTATTTATAAAGTGTATATTTCAACAGACCCTCAGTCTACTGTTAATATCATCATTGAGTACAAGTTCATCCAGCTTCAGGAAAAGTTTAGTTATATTTATGTACATATTGGGTAAAAACTTATTGAAGCAATAAATTTATGTTGTGTTTCTGTATACCGATTCCTTGTATACAACAGTAGGCAAATATCCATTGCACTACTTACGAACAAGATATTGTAATCTAAGATTCCATTTTGTCTCCGTAGCCTATTCCAATTAATGAACACATCTATGACAGAAATAATCGATACAATATCCCACTGTCATCAGTCCCGAAGATGGTTTTCCGTGGTTTGCCATATTCACATCAGGCAAATGCTGGTGCTGTACCTTAATTGAAGCCTTGGTTGCTTCCTTCCAACTCCTAGCCCTTTCCCATACCATCGTCGCCATTAGACCTACCTGCGTGGGTGAGACGTAAAGCCAATTGTAAAAAATAAAATAAGAAATAACCGATACACAAAATCTACACTTAAGATTCCCACAAAGCGTATTATAAAATACAATAAATGTTTCCTCTGCACAGTACCACAGCCTTTTAATTCTTTTAAACGTCACCGATTTATGAATTCTGCCAACGTCTCTCAAAAATACAGTACTTAACGACCAACTCTATGGCTGAATAAAACAAAAGGCATTAATTAATGGTGATTTTCTCTACATAGTGTGTTGGCTAAATCATCTGATTTCCCATAAGCCACTGTTATTATTAATTTACCTTCTTTCAAAATTCGTTATTTCATTCGCTTTTATAATGATTCCTTTCTTCTGGCAGCCTTTTATTCAATTACTCCTTTTAATCATCAGCATAGCTCCTTATTGTAACCAAGTTAACCAATTTCAATGTTTGTAGTGCTGAAGGTTAATCACTGTATATTATATTTAGACAGTTTTTGTTAAAAAGGTATGTTCTTCAATTTTAATTTTCGGATTAGGCCTATGATTTAATTTTCTCTTTCGTTTTTTCTGTAATAATTATTATTATGTGTATTACTTTCAGTATAGATGCTCTACAAAGGGGCTCATTAGACTCAGTGCCAAATTGTAACCAATGAATTCAATTGTATGCATAAGAGAGTTATTCTCAGATAAATGTTAAGTTACTAAGCAATTGCATGCTTTATGCGGACACTAAGCTGATTGATGATAATACACTTTTGAAGAAAATGTTCACTTTTTATATTTTCTTACTTCCATGATACACATACATGTTGAAAACTTCTTCCTTGCCACAATTAAGAATTGAAATGGAAAGCGTTCTTTGGACACTCTGTACATGACCTTGTCGGTCAACGTATCATAAACAAAGTGGTCCCTTGTCAAACCAAAATGAATACGTGGTAATTAGGCGTTTTATTGCCACCTTTTTCATGGACAACAACTTCTTCTCCTCAACTTCCCGCACGTTCAGTTGAAGCCGACGTCTCCACTCCTCCAAAAGGGTGTCTTCAAGATCTTTTAGTGTTTGGGTGGTGGATTTCTCGCGCGGATGATTTGCTCCAGTTGGTCCCGGGCTTGTTCGATTGGATTCAAGTTGGTGCTCCTGGATGGCAAATCCATTAGTGGTGCTCTTGCAGGAATTTCTGAACGATGTTGCATTATACGCTCCAGCATTACCATACATGAATACTGAACTTTCACCTACTTGCCTCACGTGAGGTACCACATGTGGTAAGACATCAATGTACCGGCGAGCAACTAAGGATCCATTGTGAATGTTCCGGAGGTCGGCTTTTCGTGTGAAGGCTTGCCCGCGCCATAAAAGATCTACCTCCATGAGCAACGGTAGATTGTACAGCTGTCGGATAAAATTGCTCCCCACGTCTTCTCTAGTCTCGCAGATGACCATCTGAACGATTAAACGCGAAATGGAATTAATCGGAGAACAGTTCAGGACACCAGTGTCTTAACTGTCAGTGCAGATGACCTCTCGCAAAACTGCAGTATATCTGTTGTCTGTCCAGCGAAGATACTTCAGTGGCTCGCCGGGATCGTAAACGGGCCTATTGAAGCCTCTATTGTTTACTCTTTGGTAACTAACTCGTACCTCAGAAGACTACTGTAGTGTAGGTCCAACTGTACTGCTCGTGCTGTGAATTGGCATTTTCGGAGGAGTTGTAAGGGCACAAAAGTTCCTGCCTTGAGCTTGCCTTTCGCCGCCCGTGCCATGGCAACTCTTCCAGTCTCCTGGAAACATTTCCACAGATACCCAATCGTTTACTGAACAACTCCTAGAATGCTGGCATCGTGTCCATTAGCCTTCTTCAACTAGTGTAAGTGCACGAGTGCTACATTCGACGATAATTGCTTCCCCCGTTGTCTGCCTCGGTCCGAACGATCAGCAATGACTTCTATACCACTGCATTCCACACAGACCAACCATCATACACACTTTGAATTGAGGCATTCGTTCCTTTCAAGTGACCCAGACACCAGATAACATTGGAGCCTTCTGTTATGTAAACAGGACATATTCTTGCGTTAACAGTCCAATTCTCATCCCACTATCCATTCCTACAATGTAGTTAGGAACATCTCAAGACGTGACCAAATGTGTTTACCGTGCACTGTACTTTGTACTTAGTACTTAATGTCATGCGATCAAGTTCAAGGTAAGTGTTAAAACGTATGATCAAGAAGCAAGCTAACTCACACAGTAGTTGACTGTTGATCTCGTGAAACTTTTAGTTTCACTCATACCCTGAATCACAGGGTAGTTATACTTTATTTTAAACTCTCACATGTGTTGGTTGGAATTCGAACCGTAGCCACCTTTGTAAGAAGCCAGTGCTTATTTCACTGAGATATTACGCTCCTACTGCATTATAATGTTATATTTCAAATATACAGTATAGTGCGTTATCATCTTAAAGAAAACCTTTTCAGTTCAAAATTTTGGTAATCCGACGTGTGTTAATACGTATTGCAACTAAAGGGACATTAAACACATAAGTTGATGATGATAATGATGATGATGATGTTGATGGTGATTATGATTATCATTACTTTGTTTTTCACGGGTGATCATGTTGGGTAGGCTACAGCTTCACTGTTTTCGAGCATTGTACTTTTAATGTAATTTTATCTGTTATACAACAGAACGCTAAACGTCTTCTATTAAAGTACACCCACGTGGATTGTTGCGAGTTTAACAACCATATACGTGCTGCATTTAATAAGTAGTATACAATAATAATAATAATAATAATAATAATAATAATAATAATAATAATAATAATAGTTCTGGATCCTGCATAGAAACTGCAAATATTGGTAAGAATATCGAATTAGCCATAATTATATGAATTAATGTAATTAATTAACTTGGAATTTTCTAATATTTATAGTACATTTTATATGGGCACTTTATACGTATAATGCCTCTAACGCACTTCGTTTCTCTCTTAATTATATGGTTTCTCATCATATGAGTTTTACACACAACGAGAATATGGGGCTGTTGAACACGACGTCTCAAGCCCCCTTATACAAAACAATGTGTATGTTTAGTCCTCAGCCCGAAGGCTGGCTGGATCCTCAACAGCTCCGCCATCAGCTGTCATAAATGGCCTAGGCATCACTGAAGAGGCGTACTAGGGAAATGAGGAGTGAGGTAGTTTCCCGTTGCTTTCCTCACCAAGCCAGAAGTTGCTATTACATATCAGCCTGCCAAGCCCACTGAAATGCATGCACCAACTGACCCTATGAGCAACATTTTCACACCATTCATAGCAGGGACTGGCTGCATGAGGAATGGCATTACTAGCATCACTCATACCTCAGTCACTTTCATCTTGTCAAAGCCAAGGATAAAGCTGAGACAGATCAATGAAAGCAACAATATTGCTCTAGCCCATACCAGAAGACGTAGTGCACTGTGAACACTACGTCCTGCCAGCAAAGGCATACAAAACAATAACAACAAGAAATGTAATAAGCAAATCGGCGGGCAATGACCTCGATGTTAGACCCTTAAAGCAACAATAATCGTCATCGTCATCTTCGTTATCACCATCATCAGCAGCAGCATTAGCACTAATTAAAACACACCACACTTAGTATCACTTAAATCTTCAATTATCCAAATTAGACTGAGTAAACCACTTGTCAAATAATCAAATCAGTCCCAGAAGCGATCGTGGGGCTTCTCTGATAACAATTCCCAGCTATATTAGACTGGAAAGATGGCCTAAGCACTCTTTAATGGTTTAGGATTTGCATTGTCAAAGTGTTGAAGCCAAATTTTCATTCCCATGTCGTGTTGTGTTACATGAAGAACACACCCTAGTAGGAGATGAATTTGCTGGCTGCCTACATGGAGACGTGTAGAAATTGTGTTTGGATTGGTCAGGAACAATAAATGACATCGCAATTTTCCATCGCGTGCAGTGTTTCCCCCTAAACTGACGGATATTTTACTTCGCTGTCAGATTTATACTGTCTAAAATAACATCAGCTGGATATGTTGTTATCTCCGCTTGAAGGGAATTACTCAAGCAATATCAAAGCAAATGCGGACTTCAGCTACGTGATGTAGTTTAAAAAGCTAAATGTTGATGATAAGAATGTTTTTCTACGTCCCAATAACTACTTTTACGGTTTTCGGAGATGCCGAAGTGCCTAAATTTTTTCCCGTAATTCATTTTCGTGCAAGGAAATCTACCGACATGAGGATGGCGTATTTGAGTACATTCACACACCACCGGACTGAACCAGGTTCGAACGTGCCAAGTTCTGCTCAGAAGACCAGCGCTTTACTGTCCGAGCTAATCAGCCCGGCAAATGTTGATTGCCATGGAGTGTTATTCTTCACAATATGACAATGTTAGAAATTGTAACAGCAGAGAGATGATCAGCTCACCCGTGGGGACATAGGTTCTAGAAAACCTATGGAACGATACATTTGGGTCACCCAAACTACAACAGAAAGGAGTGCCTTCATTGATTTCTGGAAAAGAATGTGGCCGAGCACTGGGGATTAATCCCTCTACCGCACTTAGTGCCAAGGTTACGAATGGTTGAAATATCTACCTTCCTGTCTCCCAAAACTGCAGAATTGATTTCTGGGACGTACAACCTAACGTTATTAACCTTTACCTTCCACTCCGCCAAGGGCCTCCAGATTCTGTATGGAGGGAGCTTCGCTTACTTTTTGCTTTGTAACCGATGGAGCAGTTTGGAAATGAAGTTTTAGTTTTCATCCATGATGGTACTCATTTTTAAATCTGTACTACGTATCATACTTGGAACCCGCTCCAGCAATACACTGTTTTAATTTCTAATGCAGGTAGCTGAAACCTTCCTTCATTGTTGTGCCGATTTATTGTCTACTGTTCTACGTCACAAGCTTCCCGATAGATGCTTTCGTTAGCAATAATGTGCTTGATTTAGGGTGATCAGATTCCGTCTCATATTCCTCCGTCAGTGATCAGCACGCAGTAACCCAGAGACAATCATCCTTCCAAGTTTGGACCACGTCCAATATACGTTCACTTCAAGGACATCGTAGGTGCCGGTGTCTTAAATGGGCTACGCCATTGCCTGCCATTATCGTTTATTGGAATTAATGTTAATTTTTAAGTACATCTCACTAATGTTACATGTTTAAGTTTTCAGGTTATCATTGGTAACTAAGAAAAGGATCAATTCGAGATGGTATGTGTATTTGTAGGTAACAGGGGTTAGGAATGGGAAAGAAGCTGCCATGGACTGTGTGTTACGTGCCATCCAGGCATTCACCTGGAGCTGAAATGAGAACTACTTCTAGAATGATCGAGTGTTGACATTTGTTACTCAGTTATGTTACTGAGGCTGGGCAGTTCCTCAAATTAGTATTCAATCGATGGTAGAACTGAGATGTAACCCGCAGCAGACGGTAGGGAATATACTGTGTCAAGCCCTAGACCACGGGGAGGACTTAAATGCCATTTTTATTTTGACAAAGTTGCTTTCCCGTTAAGTAATCATGTATAGTCGTTCAAAACAAGAATGAGTGCATTGTATTGTACCTCACATTTAATATTTTGTAGGACTTAATTGTAATCATTATCAACCTCCCACGAGGATACAAACCCTGTGGATCCCCACGACAAACATTATGTCTGTAGGCTAAATTATTTTTGAGTGAAGTGTACCTGTGCAGGACGTACACAAAACCATCTGCCTCTCTGCCAGATTTAAACTGTCTAAAACAACGTCAGGTGGATATGTTGTTATCTCTGCTTGAAGGAAATTACTCAAGTAATGGCAAATACGTCAGATATTTTTTGAACGACTGTACATCAGTGTCCCTAAGTCAGACATTTCTGAGCATTGACACGGTTTCCCTCTAGAGATAGTTTTGCCACAATTCTTCTGTGTTTCCGGATCATTGTGACCACTAGCTTCGTTGATGAAGTATTGTGAATGGTGAGTTACTATAGTATCCGTATTATTGTATTTTTTTGTATAATTTATGAACTAAGTTGGTGTAACATTCCGCTGCGTGGATACTAAAGAAAGACCAGGTAATCACTGAAAAGACCCAAAGACCTACCATAGAATAACTCAGCCAAGCGAGTTGCCTTCGTGGTTGGAGTCACGGAGCTGTGAGTTTGCATTCGGTAGATTGTGGGATCGAAACCCACTCTCCGCAGCCCTGAAGATGGTATTGCGTAGTTTCCCAACTTCACATCAGGCTATAATTTAATTTAGGACATGGTCGCTTGCCTCCAAATTCTAGCCCTGCCATACCCCATCGTCGCCAAAAAGACCTGTCTGTGTCGGTGCGACGTAAAACAAATAGCAAGAATAAAACGAATAATTTGAAATGGGTTTCATGCTGGTGTAGAATTGTTTCGTAAGTAGGAAAGGATTGCCGGCCTCTCTCGACATTACTCATTCATTACTCACTGGAGTAGGAGGAGGTATTCCTAATCCTCGAAGAATGAAGAAACCCGCTTAAAGGGGAAGGGGATGGGGAAGTGTAGTCAAAAGCGGAAAATGAAAGTCTCACTAGGCTTCACGAAATAGATACCATCCGTACGTAATCCATCGAGGGATGTCAGACTGAAATGTTGTAAAGGGTATGTATGTATGTATGTATGTATGTATGTATGTATGTATGTATGTATGTATGTATGTATGTATGTATGTATGTAGGAATGTCTATGCAGTGTCAGGTTTTGGATGGGCCCCATGGTCAGCAATCAAAGATGTGCATGTTGTTAACTACGTGATTTGTAACCACACTTCTCATATTTTATATCTCTAACCTCAAAGCTGTGTCAGTATAGATATTTTAATGGTATAAATAGAATAAAGGAAGAAAAGTCAAAGTTACATAATAATAATAATAATAATAATAATAATAATAATAATAATAATAATAATAATAAAGTACATATTTTGCATATGTATACGTTTAAATGGTAAAGGGGAATGCGTGTGAGCGAAGAAATGAACCTTAATTTCATGTTGTGGAATACCGGCAGAAGTAGTACAGGTACTGTAAAATATGTCCGTTCATATCTACAGGATTATTTCATATTTCCATTATATGCGTATATAGATGCATAATTTACTATTGTACGGCAATTCTTGTTACAGTACATTCTATGTGTATATGAAATTGCATATATTTTCAAGAGTAAGGGCCAGGATAAGCTGCTCAGACGGTTAAGGCGCAGGCTTTCTGAGCTCAAGATGGCAGGTGCAATCCTGGGTCAGTCCGGTGGCTTGCATCCGGGAGATAGTGGGTTCGAATCCCACTGTCGGCAACCCTGAAAATGGTTTTCCGTGGTTTCCCATTTTCACACCTGGCAAATGCTGGGGATGTACCTTAACTAAGGCCACGGCCGCTTCCTTCCAACTCCTAGCCCTTTCCTATCCCATCGTCACCATAAAACCTATCTGTGTCGGTGCGACGTAAAGCCACTAGCAGTCCGCTGGTATTTAAAGGTGCTTAAATACGACACCTCCATGCCCTTAGATTTACAAGCACGTTAAAGAACTCTTTCGGAACAAAGTTATTGTATCTAGGCGTCTCCGAAGACCGTAAAGGTAGTTAGTGGGACGTAAAATGATTATTATTATTATTATTATTATTATTATTATTATTATTATTATTATTATTATTATTATTATTATTATTATTATTATGTACGGCTCCATGCCTAAATGGTTAGCGTGCTGGCCTTCGGTCACAGGGGTCCCGGGTTCGATTCCCGGCAGGATCGGGAATTTTAACCATAATTGGTTAATTTCGCTGACACAGGGGCTGGGTGTATATGTCATCTTCATCATCATTTCATCCTCATTGACTTAAAAGACCTGCATCTGGCGAGCCGAACTTGTCCTCGGGCACTCCCGGCACCAAAAGCCATACACCTTTAATTTAATTTATTATTATTATTATTATTATTATTATTATTATTATTATTATTATTATTATTATTATTATTATTTAAGAGTAAGGTAAAGGAATTTTCACTTTTTGTGTTGTGAAAAGGTGGCCTTCGATAATTTTTCAAATATAATTGAAAATGAAAACCTACAACCTGTTTCCAGTCTTAGACCGGGTCAGGGATATAATGAATGAATCAGATATAGGCTGTTATTACGATGGGGTCGCCTCTCCCAAAGTGATTTATATTAATGAGTGATAGAAGCTATGAAATGAGTATGGACAGTGTTGCTGGAATGAAGGATGACAGGGAAAACCGGAGTACCCGGAGAAAAACCTGTCCCGCCTCCGCTTTGTCCAGAACAAATCTCACATGGAGTGACCGGGATTTGAACCACGGTATCTAGCGGTGAGAGGCCGACGCGCTGCCGTCTGAGCCACGGAGGTCCTCAAATATAATTCATTTTCTATAATATAATCAACGCGTATGAATAAATGAGACAGTAATCACGAAAAATGAAAGAAGGTAATGTTCTCATTAGGTACGTTCATGGGCCAATAATACAATTCAATAAATTTAACGAGAACGTATGGATTACTATTTCTCCGCCTAAGTCTATGCCATACTTCTGGTGTATTATTTTAGTTTTTGAACTTAATGGCTATAAGTGTTAATTGATTCTAATGCGTATGAATATAGTAGCATTCATAATAGAATGAAAATCTGAAATGGATGTGATTAACGTAAGTTATTCACACAAGAAATTTACTCTCAGTAACAATAGCTGTTCGCAATGCGGTAATGACGGAACTCGTGCTAAATCAGCAAGCTATGACAGTCCTAGGGAGATGCTGCATTTAGATGATGGCGGAAGGGGTGGGGCAAAGCACAGTTGCAAAGCAGCGACTCCGGGCGAATTGGAATTGATGGACGGAAATTTGCTGACGTGAAGGGAATTTTATATTAGGCACCTGCAATAGAAGGGAAAATATTTGAGGGCCGATAAAAGTGAAAAATTTAAGCACGTTTGGTATTTTACAGTTTTCTCGTTGTTTCTGGAACGAAATTGCTATACATTATGGAGGAGAGATAATACGGTATGCAGCATTAAATGGAACACGCAATTAAATGTGTTGTGTAATGTGGCTGCTCAGCGAAGTTGAACCAAAAATTAACAGAGGTAATACGTCGGTTTCCGCAGCACAAATTGTAACTCAGATCAGAGCACAACGAAGTTTATTCGACTATTAATTTACCGTAAGCAATTTCCCACAATTTCGTGGTTTCCCCGATATAGCAGACTACTACCCAGATTATTGCCTTGCTTGAACTATGTACGTCAACCTCAGTAGATAATCATATCTTATCGATTAAGAACGACATTACGCATGTCAATCAGCTTCTCAAATGTTGTCACAGAATTCAATGTATTAGCACAAATTGAACATTCCACTACAGTGGTATTATCTGACACTATACATTTAACTACTTAATGTTGTACAGAATAAAAACTTGCAATATAGTAAACATTTTAACTTTCCCCGTGGTATATAAATAAGAATGCAATTTTTTACTTTGATGATGGCAGTACACTGTTAATACATCACAACTTTGCACTGCTTTTTGATGGTGAATTTCCCTTCTGTAGCACATTCAGCAATGATTACAGCCTTCCCAGCTAATTAACCTCCAGGGACATGCACATGGAGACACAAGTTTATAGTCATTCTTAACAATGGGAATGCCTTTGCTGGCAGGGCCTAGTGTTTACACTGCACTAAGTCTTCTGGTATGGGCTAGAGCAATTTTGCTACTTTCATTGATCTGTCTCTGTCTTATCCTTGGCTTTGACAATTTGAAAGCGACTGAGGTATGAGCGATGCTAGTAATGTCATTCCTTGTGCAGCCAGTCCCTGCTATGAATGGTGTGAAAATGTTGCTCATAGGGCCGATTGGTGCATGCATTTCAGTGGGCTTAGCAGACTGATATGTAATAGCAACTTCTGGCTCGGTGAGGAAAGCAACGGGAAACTACCTCACTCCTCATTTCCCTAGTACGCCTCATCAGTGATGCCTAGGCCATCTATGAAAGCTGATGGCAGAGCTGTTGAGGATCCAACCAGCCTTAGGGCTGAAGACTGAACATACATACATAACAATGGGAAAGCATTTTAGAAGAATGTAGTCAGATAGCACATTGTATTTGAATCGTTTCTGTTAGTTGAGAAAAATAATTTATATAATCTGAAGCAAGGAAAGACCTAAGCGGTGCTCTTGATATTCACCAGCGTACTATAGCCTTCGTAACCAGAATCATTTCCTACTCATAAAGTATGCTATTGGAATTTCTGACCTTTGTTTAAATTTTCCACCGAAGAGGTTTTATGAAATTAAAAATACGAGACAAAAAAAGACAAAGTCACCACCGTACAGGCCATGGAGACCCATGGAGGAGTGGAAGGTAAAGGCTTCCACCATTGTTAACCACGGCACGTGATGGGGTAGAGTGGTTAGCTCTACGCCCGGCTACCTTTGCCCCCAGGAATTAACCTGGTACTCATTTTTGGTGTAGGCTGAGTGAACCTCAGGGCCATATACACCTTCGGAAGTGGAAATCTCGTTTCTTAAATTTTTCGACTTCCTGACGGGGATTCGAACCCTTGTCCTTCCGGGCGAGCCGAGCACGCCTTTACCGCCTCGGCCAGGCAGCCCCTAAAAAAATACGAGAGTAAGAAAGAAAAAGGAACCGGAGTGGCAGGCCAGATAACCTGAGAACAACTAAAGGAACTACGAAAGTATGGAAGACTTTCCTTCGGGTTTCTCGGAGAGAAGCAGTGGTATAGCAACGCGCTCCTACTTACTGAAGGGAGAAGACTCCGGTGTGTACTTGCAGCTGTTATCTGACCGTAGTATACGTCCTTATGGAGTGCGCGGACCTGGGCGATTTACGCTGTAGTCTAAAACTTCCGAGTACCATCTCCCATATTCTACGAGATGACGAGAAGTAACTAGAACTCGACATTCGTTTTCTTGGGAGATAGTGGCCTGTTTCTTCGTGCTTAGCCCTAAAAGTGAAGTTCTTATCTTTATTTTTTTGAGGTCGTCTTATTGTTATCTACGCTTGTATTCTTTTGACTATGTTATTAGCTATAATTTTGTATATTTTAATATATAATGAATAATATTTTATGAGCGTTTAGGATAATAAAATAAATTATTTCACTTCAAAGGCAATCCTTATTCAATTTAATCACATTTTGATCCGTTTGTAAATCACTTTATAGGAAAATAAGTCATAAGGAATTATATCCACTGATTATTTTAAATTCATAATCGTTTTCTTCATCTTCATCATCCTAGTTAGTGGGTAATTTTTTATAATTATTTAATTTCGCTTCATATCGTACCATCAAGGGCCGATGACCCAGAAGTTAGGCCCCTTTAAACAACAAGCAACATCTTTATGTTTGTGCTAACAAAGTACAGAGCTCGCCTCAAATTACGTATCCCATAGCTTGTAGTCACGCGAATAGATTGTGCACAGCTGCACAAATCAGTAAACAAAAAACTTCGCACAGCAAAAGTTGCAATTGACGAAGTAACTGAACGAGTAATTACAGGAAGAGGTCCACATAGTGATAAATTTTCTGCTGAGAAAGCAAGGAAATTGTCAACATTCGTAGGAGTACAGTATTGTTTATGTATAGAAAGTGATGTCTGTCCAACAAGTGCCATGGAAGTCCTGAAATCCAAATGCCAATGGAGTACGAAGAGCGGTGTGGCTGTCCATTTGTTAATGCCATTACGGATATGGTGTGGGTGAAA
Source organism: Anabrus simplex (assembly GCF_040414725.1). Lineage (NCBI taxonomy): Eukaryota > Metazoa > Arthropoda > Insecta > Orthoptera > Tettigoniidae > Anabrus > Anabrus simplex. Next base: position 307,041,316 of record NC_090266.1, read on the forward strand.
ACACGTGTAATTCTCAATCAACGAACAGGACATCACTTTCTGTATTCAAGGGAAAGGGACAATCCTTTCACGTTACCACAAATGCTTAAATAAAGTTCATGATGATGTACGAATAGTAAAGGCATGATGCCGGAATAATGTAGTGAGTACCCTGACTTTCTTGACCAGTTCATACAAAAACATTAGAAGAACTTACTTCTCGTGTTTTCCTGTACATTAACAAAATACTTATTCAGTTACATGTTGATTGTGGATGTTGCCAATTCTACATTATGTTTGTCTGAGAACTGAAATAAGTGATATTTTACGAAATATATAGAATAAGTGAGGGGTGTCTGAACAAAATTCCCTATTTCCAACATAAGAAAGTTGTGGAAAAACGCAAGAAACGTATCATAAAAAGGCACATGGAACGTACCCATGATCGAGTATGGTACAGTTTTTAAGAAATTACATCTCTCTGGTATGTATTGCTCATGGCATTTGATAGTTTTCAACTGTATAATGCATGTGAACGAAATACCGAATTTGTTTTTGAAGTTGAAATAGAACCTATTTAACACTCCTCAGTTGTATGTCCATTTAATATCTTATGATACAGTGCTCAAAGAACGATTTTACACGGTGTATGTCACGCTACTTGAAATCTGTTTACAGTGCGGACTGTGGACCAACGTCAGAGACACATAATGAAGCTAAACTCAGATCAGGTTCAATATTTGTCCCATAGAAGGCGTTTGTCGTGTCTGTCGCTTATACATTACTTCTAAGGTGGTTGATGTATAGACAGCACGTATAGGACTAAGGTAAGCATTTCTGCTACTGACAGCATTCAAACTGTGACTGTTGCAAGAGGGATGGCCACAAGTCGGCGTCGCCACTCGTGTTAGAGTGAGTCGGAGTAATCTCTCTAGAGTTTGGGTAACGTTCATGGGTACACAAACAGTTGCGCATCGACAACGGACGTCCCATCCACGCAAGATAACCCGCAGTGAGGGTCGGTATTTGTTGCTCCCACCACGTCGTAGGGCACTGCTACTGTCACACCTTTCCACCAGGATCTTCTGAATGAGAGTGTCGGAGCAGACAGCGCGAAATTGGCCGAACGAAGGAAACCTGATATTAAGGACGCCTGTACCGAAACCTCCTCTTGAAACACATCATAATTAAGCTCGTTTGAGGAGAGTAATAAAATAAATCATAGCCCACGGCATCAGGTACAATGAAAACGTACTATCCTTTCTGATAAGAACACTATAAGCTTGCTCTATACAACAGGAGCATTAGAATCTGCAGAGGAACCGATGAGAGATGGAATGAGCCCTTTATCATGGAACATCATCAGCAGAAAAGTGTTCCATCATGTTTTGGGGCGGTATCATATTTGTTCGACTTAGGTCTCTAATTTCTTTCTATAGTAACGTGTAGGCGCGGTGGGTCTATGTTTGCCATGTTAGCCGGGCTAATACCATCTGAAACGAAACGTCAACGAATATGACTACATAATATTTCGGCACACAAATTGTTTATTTAATTCCGTATAATATAAAAACAATAAAGCCTAATTCTCTTACACATAAATATCACTTTAAGTGACGAAAGCTTCGCATCTGTCGAACGATGAAGATATGCAGCTCTATTTCCCGTTTCTCGGAAGGAAACATGAGGAGATTGAATTTACTCGGGGCACGCTTGCGCATACGATGCACTCGGAAACACTGTACAGAGCTGACTGTGTTGGCTACTTAGGATCGCCTGTTTGCCCCAGTCGAGAGGCTAACTTAACAGCAATCAGTTGCAGTGTTCAGTGGTGATTGTTAGGAGCGTGTCTTGTGCTTGCTGTAGCTTTAGGGAGATTCAGTTATGATGGAAGACGAATGTGGCTGTATTATTGAGAACTTATTAAAACATTCATTCCCTAGCCGAACTCTTGCTGCTAAGGTACAAATCGTAGACAATTGGAGACCTACTCCCATATATCAGCTATGGTAACACAAAATAATAGGCAAAGTGCGTCGTTTTAATTATTCCTGGTCGACAACTGATACATGACTGTGTGGCTGAAGGAAATCATGTTTCTTGTATTGCTGACCTTGCCCTTTATTTTCAACATAAGCGAACGTTCGGTTGGTAAGTTAACACGCAGTAAGCGTAATCGACGAGTAAAGATGTTTTCCTTAGTATACACACGCGGCCCTTCAAAAATACTATATTTTCACCTTTCATACAAAATATTACCATTAGTTTCTAGAAAAATATGGAGGCCTTGTACAAAGGGCACTAGGAAAGTTTTGCAATGTGAGTGAACGCTTTAGACTTCTTAAAAATAATTTCCACCACACTTAATACACTTCTCCATACGTCGAAACCAGTCACTGAACCAACTCTGTCACTTTTCTTCGGTTACATTTTCACACTCTTGATCCCATGCTGCCAGAAGCTCCTCGTCGGACGCAAAACGCTGCCCTTTCAGCTTAATCTTCACTTCTGGGAAGAGTGCGAAGTCACATGGGGCAAGATCAGGACTATATGGAGGGTGATTAAGCACAGTCAATCCTGATCTGGCAAGAAAATCCATTGTTACATTAGCACGAGAGCCTGGATGACCTGAGGCAGACAAGTCTCACTGTACCACTTCGCAGAAACTGTCCTTTGTGTTTCTAGCACAACCCGAGTCAGGATGCCCCGTTGAGTGAATAAAACTGCAGTCATCCTTTTCGTCAATAACCTTGACTTTCGCACAGTCACAGGAGTACCCTCAATTTCAAACGGCCACACCTTGTTCTGGAATTTTGTTGGGACATCGTAATAATAAAGCCAAGTTTCGTCACCTGTAACGATGCTACTGACGTTACGCGAAGTCCCATTTTCAAATTGTTTTAGCATTTCTCGGCACCATTTCACTCGATGTGCCCTTTGTTCCTCTGAAAGTGAATGGGGCACTCAAAGGGAACAATCCTTCCTAACATGGAGATGGTCGAGTAGAATTGAATGAATAGCTGGTGCAGGAATGTGCAGGGTCTCTTCTACCTGCTGATATGTCAACCGCAACTCTTGCTGCATCATTATCATCACACCTTCAATGTTTTCCTCAGTCATTGATTCAGACGGTCGCCCAGAACGAGGATCGTCTTCAACCTCAACATTTTCCCTCTGGAACTCTTTGTACCGGCCGAAAATTGTTGTCCGATGAGGACAGCCATTCCCAAGCAGAGGAGTCATTTCCTCCAGGCACTGGTCGACAGTTAATCCACGTGCAAAATTGTAGCGGATAATTGCGCGATATTCACCTTTAGACCACACTGACATCTTAATTTGGTTTCCGTCCCACTGCTTGGTAACAACTGGTGTGAAGGTCGCGCCTTGCTGTCTTCTAGACCGGTTTTCACCCTTCTTTTCATCCCTCAGCATAACAGGGGTGTCCAGCCAACCGTTTTTGCGTAATCCAAACTTTCCTAGTGCCCTTTGTAATGTTCTTACAATTCTCATTGAAAATGTCCTTCTAATTTTTCTGTTTCGATTTGTTTTCTTTAGAAAATGTGGTTGTATTTGTTAAGCTTTCAGTGAATAAATATATCCTAATTGAGAAAACATATTTTTCGATTCTAAATGAAAATACATGCACGAGAAAGTTTGTTTCAAAGCCAACACCGTAATACCTGAATTTGCTGCCGGTCGCGTTCATCTCGGTGTGTAACATACAGTGCTGCATTGATGTGTCCTTTTGTATGAATGTTTCCATGTTTCCTTTCATAAGCATGAACTGGTGTACTGTGTCTGGTAATTGGCTGACGAATGTAGATAACACCACTTTGATATATGTTTTTGCAGTGCTTTCAAATTTCGATCCAACTGTCCGACATAGAATTTGATTTGTGAACATCTGGTAACCTGGACATATTAGAGCACTATTCATAGCTCGTGAATTGCATTCTGTTCATTGTGAAATGAGTACTTTCCAGGCTCTTGCTACCTGTACAAAGCGAAGCAGCTGGGATTGACAAGATTTCTGGGATGTACAGAAGGGAGTAGATTAGGATATAGTGCCGTAGCTGAAATATTTATTTGATTACTGTTCGCGTGAAAGAGCTGTACCAAATTAATCGAGAGTTGCTATAGTTGCCTCAGTGTATAAGTGAAAGGCTGAAAATCATAAAGCGGGTTATTACTGACCAGTCGTCCGACTCATTGGCTGAATGGTTAGCGTACTGGCCTTCCGATTCCCGGTCGGATCGGGGAATTTAACCTTCATTAGTTAATTCTATTGGCCCGGGGGCTGGGTGTCTGTGCTGTCACCAACATCCCTGCAACTCACCACACATAACACTATCCTCCACCACAATAACACGCAGTTACCTACACATGGCAGATGCCGTCCACCTTCATCGGACGGTCTGCCTTACAAGGGCTGCACTCGGCTGTAAATAGCCACACGAAATTAAAATTTAAAAAACTGGCCAGTCAACTTGACATGTGATGCATATAAGCCATTGAAAAACATTCTTTCCGCTTATATTATAGTCCTGCACGTTTGTGAAATTACTAACTTGTTTGATAGAAGGTCGAAAAGGCTATTCTAATCCGACTCAACTTGTAGGATTCCAGCAAGATCTTCTTCTTATTATTATTAATATTATTATTATCAGTATTATTCTTTTTCTGCCTCTTTTTTCCACCCATGGGTTCGCGGGTGTGACTGTCTTGCACATGTTGATTTGGTGCTGTTTTACGGCCGTATGCCTTCCCTGACGCCAACCCTATGTGGAGGGATATCCCTATTGTGTGTTTCTGTGGTGGTTGGCAATGTGGTTTGTTGTCTGAGTATGAAGAGGAAAGTATTGGAACAAACACAAACACCAGTCCCCGACCCGGCCGTGAATCGTACCAGGAACCCTCTGAACTAAGGCCTCAACGGTGACATTCAGCCATGGAATCAGACTTCGAGCATGATACAGGAGATGTTCTAGATTAAGGAGACCAAATGGACATATTCATGGTTTTTGATAGCGTAGATCATGGGAGACAGCTGACGAAAGTGAGGGCTGTTGGACTAGATAAAGTGTAGTTGAATGGGTGTCCACATTTATAGAAAATAGAACTCAGAGAATTAGAGTACAGGAAGCATTATATGATGCTGTAACGATTAAGAGGAGAATCCCTCAAGACAGTATATTTGTACTTTTATGCATTCTTGTACAGTATACAACGTGATTCAGCCGCCCCTTCCAATGTAGTTTTATGCAACCCACAATATTCATTCCGTCCTGAAAACATTTGCCCTGCCGGTATGCTCACACAACACAACGGATATCTTGGTATTCACCGCCTCACCATGAAAGGACGCTGTAATTTTATACTCGTATTAAACACTGGAAGACATGCGTGTGCCTTCTATATCATATGAACCTGACACGCCGGCGAAACACTAAATTGATGCTGTGACCGCAGTAAACCGAATACTTGCTATAAGCTGCCCAATATGCCGTAAGGAACGTAGTGTAGTTGGTAAAGGCGTGGAGGAGCGGGCTTGCATGGCAGGTGGGAGGTTCGAGTCCAGGGCGGAGATTACAAATGTGTGAAATACTTGTTTAATACGTACTGCACGCAATGTAAGTTCAATACCCGCTTTCATGCAAATTGTGTGTGAATGATTGTGTTTGTGGCCCTATGAAGGGAACATCATTTAGCAGGCCGGACACATACAGACCGGAAATAGTACGATGGGGAGTGGATGTTTGGTGTCGAATCTTGGGGGATCGCCTGATTGGACCTTATTTCTTTGAGGGCCATTGGACGGGCCCAGGCTACCTGTACTTTTTGCGTCAGGAACTCCCACTGCTGCTGGGGGATGTGCCCTTGCACGATCGTATGACCTATTTTAACCACATTGGACTTTACCCGTTCATAACCATCCGAACGAGGAACTGCGAGGGATATGGATAGGACGAGGAGGCCCTGTTTCTTGACCCGCCGGATCACCGGATTTAACGCTGGATTATTATGAGCTGCCTCCAGGATGGCCTCTTCTGTTTCACCCGAGTCCAGAACGGTCTCTTCTGTTTCATCCGATGTAAGGGGCCTGTTGTCCTTAGATGCCTTTCAACACGGCGGAATGTCGTAGCAGCCGGGTGTCGCCTGTCGAGATACCGTTCCTGGTACAGACGTAGTGTCTCGCACGCGTTTTGTCCTGTTTCCCAATAAATGAAAAGCATGCCATGGTATTCCTCTGTGGAAAGCATGCTGAATGACAGCAGAAATGACAGTACTTTCAGGCTCTAACCAGCGGAATTTGCGTAGGGCACAATATGAATAACAGCTCCATTCTACTATTTGATTGTGGCAAACGTGGGCCTGTGTTTACGTATTCGAACATCATACCGATGCAAAAAAAAATTGGAACGATTCAGAATTCGAATCGCCGCAGGCACATTCCGTCGATTGTTAGGCGAACGCCTAAGCACATCCGCTACGCTATACTGCTGGAAATATGCTGGTAGTACGACAAGAGCAGAGTACATACTGAACCCTTTAAGTCCATATTGACGGATACCTACCCTTCTTACCTATCAGCAAAGTTCATGAGATCTGTTTCTTGGGTCGTATCGGGTTCTTTATCACTTGCTGACGTAAAGGTAGGGTTCAGTAATTCTAATCTATCCACTGGAATGAAAGGTCTGTTTAAAAGATTTCTATTTATTCAGGAAAATTTGAAGCATTCTGATATGTCGACGGCATCATTCAAGTCAATTGTGTCCACTGGACACCACAATCATTTTTCATAAAGGGTCAGAACACTGGTGTGAGCCTTTGACGTAACTGCCTGACGGGAATTCTTACTAGAAACCATTGTCTCAATTATTAATTATTTAAGAAAGGAAAGTCTGGAAATCCTTAAATTCGGCTTCCATGTGAGACCACATGTACCATCATAGTGATTCGTTATGGTCCAGCCGTCGTAACACGAACTCTGGATTCTGGGTATAATTAAGGCAGTCCAATCGGTGTGTGCCACACAGTGGTTCTACGGCATGGACCCTTAATTGAATCGATGTGACCTGCGTCTATGTCATGGACCGACATCAAAACTTCTAAGTTACTTTAAAATCATTGTGGATGATGACCACAAGGAAAATGATGCTACAGTGGCATATGGCCCTAATCTAAGTCACTGAGGTTGATGACCCCTTGACCATCCAAGTTTCTAAGCTGAAGGCCAAACATAATTAAGTTACATCGGTTGATGACCAAAGTTTCCACTTTACTATCCCCAGCACATTCACTGCTCAATCAATCAAAGTTAAATAATTACAACAATAGCAATGCCCACAAACTTTGTGGCAGTAAAATCCATTTCCTTCGGATATGCCCCTTTAATCGTTACTTTACCATTTAAATATTCCCCAGAAAACAAACTAAGATTTCCAGAATGCATCTCCAAGTTATTCGCTTGATTAAAGTTATTTCAAAAGGCGGTTTCACTGAATTTAATAATTAAATAAATTTAAATGATTTAGTGAAATGTTAAAGAACAACAATTTCTATCTCCGCGGACTCTGGTTTCTTCACAAATTCCTACGCAATTGTGTTCCCACACTTTTTAAAATCCCATCGATGTTCATCTGGCTGGAAAAGAATTGTTACATAATTCATGTCCAGTTTATATATCTCGTTTCATGATCTCACACTTTAAATCTAATGTAGGCTAATCCTAGCCATTATTAACACTTGTATACCCTAATAATCTACGTACAAACCAAAAGCAACTCGCCATATAATTACGATGTCATATCTCGTCATAACATATTATAAAGTTGGGGTGCGCAACCCCTCGCAGACAAACAATTATCACTACCATCGCTCTATATTTTGTACAACCCTGAATTTGGTTACTCTTGCTCATTATACTCGAAATTCGTGGTTTCAAATGTTCATTACATCCCCAATTAAACAAATTTACAGTATTCCTCAATACTCAGGTTATTACCGGATGAAAATTTCAACTAGATTCCATAATTATTTATCTCCGTCGCCACGAATGAAATCTCAATCCTACACGTAAACCACTAAATGTCCCGTTACAACCCGTTTCCCTTTCGATCCGCTGGCGGTCTCAGCTACAAATGACCCTTCCCTGTCTTGTCAATCTCGATATGGAACATCTGTTCATCATGCCTGACTGACCTCAAAGAATGAAACGTTTAACTTCGCAAAAGACTAATTACAAAATACAATATTCCTGACCAATAAAATGCACATAGATTGTACTTCAAGATGCCCACAATAATTATATACCTCGCAAATTAATACCGCTATGGATTTCTATATATTTCTTTCCATTCCCAACATTATAAAATATTCCTCGGGCTTCCATGTCCCGGCTTCAATTGACAGGACTCTAACCTGATTCACAAATCTCATTTCGACTCACACGACAACTAACCTCTGTTCCCTACTCGCAACTACCATCGACAAAGAACTGGAATAAAATCCTTACTAGAATTCATGACGTCTAATACGCAAATGCATTAATGATGAACAGCTTCGCATAACATGATATCGTATTTTTAATAACTTGATTTTTACGAAAAATGACTGAAAATTTCTACTAGATCTTTCTTTATTGTCAGTGAGACACAGTTTAAAATGGGCCTAGAAAACGTTTCTCTCCGGGACCAAACTCATCACACTTCTCTCACCCGACAGCGCGCTTCCACTCGATTGAAAATGAGTGACCATGGATTTATATATTATTTACGTCAAAATTACAGACAGAAAAATTTTACGTCGAATGAACATCTTAATTTGACTTCAGAAATTATAGGCAGTACACACACACCGAAATGGCGATCTACATTGGACGTGATATCACTTCGAAACCCTATTCAATAACTTTTTACAACATTATACGGCACTCGCAAGACTTCAAAAATTTATCCAAGTGGAAAATAAAACAAATCACTCTTTTAGTCGTATTCTAACATTTACAAAACCTAATAGGGGTGATCTCTGCGTCGTATATCCCCATTCAAATACACTTTTAGAGATCATGAAACAAGATATAATAGATAGTAAGATGGAAAGTCACATACCTTATGTAGTTATGCCAGTGTTCGTCATAGGGCTCACCTGCGACCCTGGCGTTTTTATTTAGCCATTTTTACATTCGTGGCTTTACAGATCATTATTATATTTCTTCAAGTTTCCTGGAATAAAGCATATAAAAAAGAAATTCCCTTCACTTCTTTTTGATCGCACACGATGGACTGTAATTACTTCCGCACACGAATTACTTGATCACATGAGAATTTATTCAGTACTTTGACCGTCCTATCTGGTACAACTATTTCCACTCAAGAAACTATCTCCACATGGAGTCAAGACCCCAGCCACAATGGCTAACTTATTCTACTTTTGTTGCTTGATTTCACAGAGCAGCTCAACACTTTTTTCGTCCGCTTCGTACCATAAATGCCGGAGAAGGAGGCTTCGTCATGGCGTCCCTTCATATTTATAGCAGTTACCCCCTCTCTTCGGGTATCTCCCTTTGCCGCCGAGAAAATTTCTATAAATATTCTGACTTAACTAAACTGTAATTACAAGAGTTTTGAAAGTGACTAAATACTTGCTACATTTCTGGCGGTAGTGTTCATGGACATTAAAAATTTATACGGGTTCGATTTGTGGGATAATTGACCTCCTTTGATAGGCACTATATTTTTTTGACTTGGCTTGGGGCACGCCATGTACACGCGCTTTGAAATAGTTCACAAAAATGACTTAAGATTCTTCCGCCGTTGACACGTGCGACTGACGTCACGTACCCCAGAGCGTGGGACCGAAGGTAATCACCCCCTCGTCACGTGTCAAATCCATGCCATCAGGAATCGAACTTCTAATTTAATTGTCAATTTATGCATAATGTTCTTAGGGCACAAAGGTCATGTGTTCAATACGCCATCCGGTTCGGTGTTTAAGACATTAATTACTGCACTGTTACCTATTTTTATGCGCTGATTCCCCTCTTCCTTACACCCTGTCAGGAGGCACGACACATTAACGTAGGTACATGGTAAAAGGACGTTGCTACATGATTTCAAGGCGTCATGCTTTGCGAACGGATGATATAACATTTCGCTAAGGTTCAGAATCGTGTGCGAAACGTGCTCACTTAACATTAGTACCATACAGTACGCCTGCAGGGGAATAGAATGCCTATAACCATGTGCACGTTAGTTGGGCTGCAGCATACGATATTGGAAGGGGCTGCTGAATCACAGTGTGTACAGAGAGTATACAGTAGTTAGACTTCTGCTAACTGGCTGCGGGAATCCCCAAGCGAGAGCCATATGGCTTGTGTCAAGCTTGTCATGATAGTAAGTCTTGACATCTAAAGTAGTAGTTCGCTAATAACTATTGGACTTTAGATGTGTGTTGTGAAGTTATTTTCGCGATGGTTATGTCCACTACAGAGCAGAGAACTTTTCTTTGATCCAGTGTTATTTGCACAAGAAGAGAAACCAGTTAAAAGCTGCTTTCTAAGATTCCGTAGACAGTTTCTCGGTTTTACATTTACCATCAAAACCTTACATGCATCAACTTGTTCACAAGTAGCGTAGTACTGGTTCCGTAGCTAATAAGATAACAAAATTAGTACTTTGACAACCTTACCGGACACATTCAGTTCTTAACGTACAACCTAGGTATATTTTTCATTCCAGGAATAAAATTTTGCAATTGGCTAATAGTAATAGTAATATGTTTTATTTATCCTGGCAAAGTTAGGGATGTACTCCCTTTCTTACACTTAACCAGTCTTAACCTAGAACACTTAATAATAACTACTGATGACAATAATATGATAATATGGACAATAGTAACAGTAATACCATTAACAAAAGTTACCACACTTAAAAAAAAATCATATCATCTATATAATATAAATCGTACGTAAAGTGCAGAATATAATTATGAATAATGAGTACTAAGAATATAATCATGAATAATGACTACTAAGAATATCGTTATGAATAATGAGTACTATAACAACTACTTAAGAAAAAGTTTAGAAAATATATACATTTCTACAGTACACCGAAATATCGCCTTCAGTTGAGAGGTGAAGAGAAGGATTAGTAAGAAGTAGAAGAAGAGGAAGAAGAAGAATATCTGTGAAAGGAAGAGGGAAATGATGATGAAGAGGCGGTAGGAGTAGGTGTTTTCAGGTCATACTTTGATGCTTCATGCATGTTTACCTAGTATTTCGACACAGGCATGTTTAAAAGCTAAGCTGCTGGACATGCTTCTGACGTCCACTGGTAAGAGATTCCATTGTCGGGCTGCGGTAACGGTGAATGATTTCGTGTAGATTGCTGTTCTGTGTACAGGAAGGGATAAACACATGGTGCTGCAGGATCGGGTATTTATGTTATGGTCTGTGGAAAGGAGCTTCATTCGATCACGGAGATAGGCTGGTTGAGAACTTTTAAGAATAGTATGCAAGAAGCAAAGAGTATGAAGTGTGCGTCGTTCTTGCAGGCGAAGCCACCCGAGCCGCGTGTAAGACGGTGTGACATGGTCAGCGTAACGAAGTCCACAGATAAATCTTACACAGGCATTCTGAGCGCACTGTAATTTCCTTCCCCAGTCTACTCCTAGGTTGTTGTAAACTATGTCGCAATAATCAAAATGAGGTAATGCGAGTGATTCAACAAGAATTTTCTTTAGTTTAAAAGATAGTGTCCTCGATGATATCGTGAATCCGAACTTTCTTTTTATTAGTGGCGAAGCATGGTTTCATTTTAGTGGATATATCAATTCACAGAAGAGTAGGTCTGGGATAGAGAGAACCCGCACATTGTACAGCCAAGACCTCTGCACGGCGTGAGTGTGTGTGTATGGTGTACAATTAGTACCCGACGAATTGTCGGTCGAGTCATTTTTCAGGACACTATTACTTCCGACCGTTATATTCACAATATTCTCGAACCACTTTTTGCTGAACTGACTGAAGAAGAAGACAGGTACGGCTATTTCCAGCAAGATGGTGCGACGGTCCATACGGCGCGTAGGTCTATGCGATGGTTTCAGGAATTGTTCGATGATGATCAGATAACCAGTAAACGCTTATGGCCCCTTCGTTCGCCTGATTTAAGCTTCTGCGACTTCTATCTGTGGAGATATCTCAGAGGAAAGGTTTTCAGAAATATTCCTCGAACTGCAGAAGAATTAAAATCGAAGTTAGGAACACTGTGCTTTCCATCAGTGTCCTTGAACTGCAAAGTGTATTCCGGAATATCGTCAAGGTTGCGAAGCTTGCATCGCATCTCTGGGAGATCACTTTCAACATCTTCTGCAAATACTGGTGAGTTCAGTTTCATTTACTAGTTTATTTGCTACCGAGCTCGATAGCTTCAATCGCTTGAGTGCGGCCAGTATCCAGTATTCGGGAAATAGTGGGTTCGAACCGCACTGTCAGCATCCTTGAAGATGATTTTCCGTGGTATCTCATTTTCACATCAGGCAAAATAATGGGGCTGTTTTGACTATTACTCACTGATTTAAAAATATGAAACCGAATTACAATTTGAACAATATAAAATATTCATGAAATAAAATATTCATTCGTCGGACTATGTACTCACAATTAGTACTTACCTGATTACTTACAGGTACAATTGTTGATAGGCGCCAGCTACTAATAGAAGTAACGATAATAGAATGAGAGTCTTGAATATCTCTAGGACGTGAGGTAATAAGCTTACTTTGACAGCATAATATATAGGTTCTGGGAAAAGAAGATTGGCGTTCGGTTTCCCCATTAAAATGTGAGGTTAGGTGATCTACTATTGAAATGAAACAATTAATTTATTTTATACTAAGGAAAATATTCTTTAAATGCTGATTTTAGCGAGTGAGATTTACTGCGAAAGTTCAGAATATAATATAAAACTCTGACATTATAACTGAAGGAAACTCTAGGCATAAAATTTGAAATTCCCTTGTCCGTACATTTAAAAGTTGTACAAGAAATTTATCCCTCACAGATTCACGTAACAGTACCTTCGACACTTTGAGTGTTACTACGAAGTATTCCTTTGAGTTGGTACCAGCTGTAGGTATCTCAAGCCTAATTTGATGATGTATCCTTTTAGTTTCACAAACTCGATGTAGGATGGATTGAAATTATATTCAAACTTCACAATCAACTTTACAAATAATTCACTGATAACTGTTAGTCTGCATTACGACGACTCAATATTCGGCTGTCACCGAACTGACACAAGAACTCGACCGAACATATACACGAAACACACTCCGAACATATAATAATCTATTTGGTCACTCACGATTACGTATCCATGCATCTGGTTCTTCTTCTTCATCTGCCTGACTCACTGATCAACTGTGGCCTAACTCTCCTTCCAACTGATTTTTCGAACTGACTAGCTGCTATAGGATACCGGTACAACCCTATATACAGGCACAAGTTGTCACATGGTATAACACTCACGCAGAGCTAAAAACAGATATGATGTCACTCCCACCCAGCTACAAATGTTACATATTGTGTGAAATAGCCTCTGGCAAATTTGGAACTCCCAAAATATGATCTCATCGCTAAAAGCATACAATGTCAGTGTGATGACTCGACAGTTACTGTAACAGTATTACACCATATGTTGCAATATCAAAAGGCTTTACAAAACATATCTAATATCAGGCAGCGACTCTCCCTCCACATAATATAATAGAGTATATAGAGTATAATAGAGTAACTCCAATGAAGCAAGCGATAGTTAATTTCCGGTAATTCACAGCGAAATCAGATTAGATAATTGAATCAAACAATAATAATAGTTACGATAATAGTAATAGTAATAATAATACAGATACAATAATATTATTAATAATCATAATAATAATAACAACAATAATAATACAGATGAATGCTTGTAACGGGATTTGAACCGTTACACTGTACCTTATTTAAGGCCACGGCCGCTTCCTTCCTATTCCGAGCCCTTTCGTCGCCATAAGACCTATCTCTGTCAGTGCGATGAAGAGTAATTTGCAAAAAGAGTTATTTGTTTGCCTTGTTTTTTATTTTTTAAATTTATATATTTATTTATTTATTTTTATTTATTTATTTATTTATTTATTTATTTATTTATTTATTTATTTATTTATTTATTGATATATAAATCGCTGGGGCCATCAAGGACCACGTTAAGTCTTGTTGCATTTGACACTGAACTTGGCCTTCTTTAGAGCCCAAATTTCCCTCATTCTTTGTGAGTGGGCCTGCTTACGCTCCTCTGTCCAAGGGGCACCGTGTCTTCTCTTCGGTTGCTCGTCTCGGTTTAGCCCGTTCGTCAATATTTTCTTGCGGAAGATATCTCTGTTAAAGGCGTCTTCAGCTGAGATATGTAGCATTTGCAGGTCTTCTTTGGTATTGCTAAACCAGGGAGTTGTGGTTTTGGGGTTTGAATCAAAAAAGTGAAAGATTTCTTTAGTTAACTTTCTTCTGTCCATTCTTTTCAGATGACCGTAGAATCGTGCCCGTCTTTTTCTGATTGTGTCGGTAATTTTCTCTATTTTGCTGTAGACTTCCTTGTTGGATCTCTTTTGATGGATTCCATTTCTGTACTTTGATCCCAAGATTCCTCTCACAATTTTGCGCTCTCTTTTCTCCAGTTCTTCAAGGAGTCCTTTGTTGGCATTTAGAGACAGGTTTTCGGCTGCATATAGAAATACTGGCTTCAGAACTGTTTCATAGTGACGTATCTTGGTGTTTTGGGAAAGGCATTTTTTGTTGTAGATTGTGCGGGATGTTTGGTAGGCTATTTCCAGTTTGCGTACTCGCTCCTGAAGTACTTCTTTGTCCAGTCCATTTTTCATGATGATCTCACCCAGGTATTTGAATTTGTCTACTCGGGTGATGTCCCCGTATTTTGTATGGAGTTTTGGTGGAGCCTCTTTGATGTTAGTCATTACTTCTGTTTTCTCAAACGATATCTGCAAACCAGTTTGTTCGGCAATTTCCTTTAAAATTTCTACTTGAGCTCTAGCGGTTTCTATGTCGGTTGAGAGAACAGCAATATCATCGGCAAATGCTAAGCAGTCTGTTGCGATCCCCTTGGATTTGGTTCCTATTCTCAATGGACTGTAGTTGGTTTCCTGTAATCTCACCCGCCAGGTTCTGATGATCTTTTCAAGAACACAGTTGAAGAGTATCGGGGATAGCCCATCACCTTGTCGGACTCCTGTTTTGATGTCAAAGGAATGCGAGAGACATCCGTGGAACTTCACCTTGGATTTTGTATCGGTCAGGGTGGCTCTAATTAATGCCAGCAGTTTCAAATCAACTCCAAATTCATTTAAGATGTTTAGCAGAACTTCCCGGTCAATGGAGTCGTACGCTTTCGTAAAGTCCACAAAGACAGACATATACTGCTTCGACCTTAGTGTACAATATCTGATGATCGTTTTGAGATTTTGGATTTGTTCAGCTGTTGAGCGACCTTTCCTGAACCCTCCTTGGTATTCACCTATTTGATGTTCGACTTGTGCTTCCAAACGCTCCAGGATGGCAAGTGATAGAATTTTGTAAGTCCCGGGTAGCAAAGATATTCCTCTGTAGTTGTTGATGTTCTTCATGCTGTCTTTTTTGTGTAATGGATGGATCAAAGCTATTTTCCAATCTTCGGGTAGGGTCTCCTTGTTCCAAATTTCTTCTATTTGCTTTTGCAAGATATCAAGTGATTCCTCTGGGGCATATTTCCATAGTTCTGCTACTACTGAGTCTTTCCCCGGCGCTTTGTTATTTTTGAGACGGGCAATGTGGCGCTTGATTTCATCTCTGTCGGGTGGTCTGGAGTCTGGGTACCTGAGTAAGAGTTCCTTGGTCTCAATGGCGCTTTGCGGTTTAGAGCAATTAAGTAAATTCTTGAAGCAATCTTCCAGAATGCTGCAATTTTCTTCATTTGGCGTCGCCAGTGTGCCGTCCGTTCGCTCAAAGCATAGCGATGGTGGTTTATAGCCAGTGAGTTTGCGTTTGAAGGCTCTGTAGTACTCTCTGCTTTCATTCTTCCTAAAGTTTTGTTCTATCTTTTCAATGAGAGATTTTTCGTATTTACGTTTCTCAGTTCTGAACACCCTAGCTTCTTGGGCACGTTGGGTTTTGTAGGTTTCCCAATCATTTTCTGATTTCGTAGAGTAGTACTGTTTCCACGCATTGAGTCTTTCTTGGAGGACTGATTCGCAGGTACTATTCCACCAGGCATGCTTTTTGCTTCTCTTGATTTCTGCAACGTCCTTGGCGGCCTCAACAAGGAGACTTTTGGCGTTGTTAAAGTCACAGTCATTTGGTCTAGCCTTCTCCTGGAACTCCTCGACCCTTTGCCGAAGTTTATCATTGTCGAAGCGTGTGATCTGTTTGGTTGTCTTCCTTGTGTTTGCGGGAATTGGTTTGAATTTGATAAGAGACATATAATGATCTGAGGCCACATTGATGCCTTTCTTTACCTTGACATTCATAATCTCAGGACTGTTTCTCCTGGAGATCGCAACATGATCAATTTGGAACTCCCCGAGAGCTTGGACGGGAGAACGCCAAGTCATTTGCTTTCTGGGTAGATGGCGAAAGTGGGTCGACATGACCTGCAGGTTGTGATTTTCGCAAATGGTCACCAGTCTTTTGCCGTTGGGATTGGTTCTTTTGTGAGCAGGGTAATTTCCTATAACTTTCTTGTACTTCTGCTCACGACCTAGTTGGGCATTGAAGTCACCCAAACGAAGCTTAACATGGTGTTTGGGGATTTTGTTCAATTTTTCATTCAGTAGGTCCCAGAAATTATCAACTTCGTCTGGATCAGACTTGTTCTTATCGTTTGTAGGAGCATGTGCGTTAACTAGGGCGTAGGTTTTGTTCGCGCATTTCATTGTGAGTATAGACAATCTGTCATTCACAGGTACGAAATTTGCAACCGATTTAAGGATCTTGGTTCTAACAGCAAACGCGGTTCCAAGCATAACAGCTCCATTGAGGATTCCTCTTTGCGCTTTGCTCTTGAAAAATCGGTAGCCTTCAGATTCAAAAATCTCTTCATCTGGGTACCTTGTTTCCTGTAGGGCCACTATGGATATCTGATTTTCGTGAAGAGCTTCGGTGAGGGTTTTCAGCTTGCCAGTTTGTGTAAGTGAATTTATGTTGATAGTTGCTAGAAAGGTTTTAGATTTTGGCCTGAGTTTTTGACTCTTCGGGGTACACCGAGACGCTCCGACTCGTCTCTTGCATGATGTCGAGTCTCCCCCAGAATCCGAACGAGACTCGTGCGCCGTGGCGTTCACGACGAGGGATTTATCCGAAGATTTACCCCCTGGGGTATGTTTCTTGAAATGTTGTGCCATCATGCTTTTTGACTTGAATTTGCTTTGGACGGGTACCCATCCTTTTACAACTAGGGTTGTTAGCCCTAGAGGTTGCCTCAAGATGTTTTCTGGCTTCTGGTCATTTACCAGTCTTCGCCGTAACCCTGGCAAGGGACCAGTTTTTTTCACGGTGGTATTTTATTTCCCTACTACCCTCTGACTCTGCTGGCGGCAGAGCCAGCGAGCTTCCCCAGTTCCAGTGGGACGCGCCCGATGGAGGTAACCGGTAAATCCCCACACGGTTTTATTTATTTATTTATTTATTTATTTATTTATTTATTTATTTATTTATTTATTTATTTATTTATCCTATACATGTATTTTTAGTGAGTTCTTTTCCATTTAGTTTCTATAGGCGAAATCAAGCCCCTACTTTGGGACGACTACATCCGCTCGCCATTGCGGGCACTGCGCTCCTATGCCTTGGTACTTCGCAAGGAAATCTGTATACTCTCTGTATAAACGATGCGAGTAAATAACTGGAATAATATAAAAGGAATTTTTAGATTGTGTCATAATGTGGAGAGTAGTATACGTAACAGGATTTTTTTTGCTAGGGGCTTTACGTCGCACCGACACAGATAGGTCTTATGGCGACGATGGGATAGGAGAGGCCTAGGAGTTGGAAGGAAGCGGCCGTGGCCTTAATTAAGGTACAGCCCCAGCATTTGCCTGGTGTGAAATGGGAAACCACGGAAAACCATCTTCAGTGATGCCGATAGTGGGATTGGAACCTACTATCTCCCGGATGCAAGCTCACTGCCGCGCGGCTCTACGCGCACGGCCAACACGCCCGGTACAGGATTTTCAGCGACTGTAAAGGGACCTCGACTATGTTGTGACATGGATAGCAGTCATTCGTATGATGGTAAACTGGTTGAGAAGTCAGTTTTGAAATTTCACTTAGAGGAAAGATTCGCTTTTAATTACTGTGTTGATGGAGTGCAAGTACCTAAACGGGGTTCATTGTAAGTACAATACTCAGGTGTTAATATAAGGGAAGATTTTCAATGGGATAATCACTTTCACGAGGTTGTAAATAATGGCTACAGATCTCCGCATATGGTTATGAGGGTACTTAGGCTTTGTAGTAAGGATGTAAATGCGAGGACGTATGCCCCTGATATGTCCTCGATTAGAGGTTGGTTTGAGTGTATCGGGCCCACTCCGGAATTTCTTGATACGAGAACCGGAAAAGATCCAAAGGAAATCAGCACGATTTGTTGTGGACGATTTCTGACATAGGAGTAGTGTTACGAAATTGTACCAAACGTTGGAATGGGAAGACTTGGGGTAAGGAGACGAGCTTCTCGATTTAGCGGGGTGTTCCGAGCTGTTAGCGGAGGGATGGCATGGAATAACATTAGGATACAAATAAGTTTGCGTAGCGAAAGGTAGGAAGATCATAATATGAATGTAAGCTTTGAATTAAAGGGAAGAAGTTGTGGCAGATATTCATTTATTGGAAGAGGAATTACGGAATGGAACAAAGTATCAAGGAATCAAGTAAAATGTTCGATAAATTTCCTAGTTCATTGTAGTCATTTAGAAAAAGGCTAGCTAAACTATTGATATGACATCTGGTACCTGGATGACAGTCCTAATTGCAGATGATTGATTGATTGATTGATTGATTGATTGATTGATTGATTGATTGATTGATTGATTGATTGATTGATTGATTTATTTTAGCTGCGGCATTGTCGTCTTCACTACAACACGATTCACTCAATTTCTGGTAACACAGACTCCACTACATGACTTTCCACACCATTTAAAATGAAGAACTGTGAATCTAGAGATAACTACAGTAAGTTACCTCTTCACCAAGTCAGGGAAGAGCTACTCAAAGCAAGGGGGTAAAACTGTATCTTACATTAGTGTTGTTTTAACATGTGTATAACAAGTTCGGTCAATGTTTCAGAAATGTAAGCATCAAAGCAGTATTCAGATCAGAAAGTACAACCCTAAAATACCCTGAGACAAAATCATCATGTAGCATTATAACAGGAATATCTTACTGCGTGTTTACAGACCAACACGCACTCAATGCCGCAAATTCTAAATTGGACAAACTAGTAGAAATTTGAAAACTTTGTAGGCTTATTCTGCATTGTTCAGTTCACTCAGGCCTATACAGCATATCTTTGTTCACTACTTGTTAGAGAGCTAGACGCATATTTACTCTCATCAATGCTAACAAACTTATGCACATCAGTGCCACAAGGACACACTTTGTTGTTTTTGTTGTTGCTGCTGTATGGATCATCGGTCTCATAGATTGGCTTGATGCAGTCCTCAATGCTACCCTGAAAATGAAATGGAGTATGGCTTTTAGTGCCGGGAGTGTCCGAGGACATGTTCGGCTCGCCAGGTGCAGGACTTTTGCTTCGACGCTCGTAGTCGACCTGCGCGTCGTGATGGGGATGGAGTGATGATGAAGACGACGCATACACCCAGCCCCCGTGCCAGAGAAATTAACCAATGACGGTTAAAATTCCCGACTCTGCCGGGAATCGAACCCGGGTCCCCTGTGACCAAAGGCCAGCACGCTAACCATTTAGCCATGGAGCTGGACAATCCTACCCTATTCTATGCTAACCTCTTCATTTCTACTAAACCACTACATCCGATATCTAAGGGCCGCTTCACACCAGGCGACAAGAAACGGCTACCTGCGCCGCTGCTTGTGAAACATTGTTCTAAATGGAGCTCTTCACACTGGGTTACTCTGTAATCGAGGTGAGGAAAGAAGCCCAGCGACCGACTTTGAAGTAGCCACTCCTGCCACCGGTAGCCGAGGCAGCTTTCGCAACCCCGACTGGCGACAGTTGGTGAACCATTGCTTTTACATTAAAATCGCCCATTTGTAATATCCTGCCCTTACTCTTGTCCCTAACTACGACGTCACTCAGTGCTACATGCCACATTAGGCTTCTCTGTAGCTCAGCTATTCGCATTCAATTGCGTTCCGTTCAGCGCTCCCTTCAGTGCCACTGCGCATTTCAAGTTCCTTCTCGTTACGTATTCTTTTTCAAAGTATTTTAAACTGTACTAAAAGTAAAATATATTCAGTATGAATTGTCTATCTGGACAAGTGGACCAAATAACCGCGGGAGATTTAATTATATAAATTATACCGTCATCTGGAATTTAAACTGAGACGAATACAGTAATACTTGTAGATTTGGGAAGAGAAAAGCTTGATCGCTAGTAATGACCAGCGTGTCAGTTAAGCTTACCTCAAAGTTAAGGCTATTTTTTCTTCAGCTGGTATTACTTTTCTCAACTTTGTATCCATTCCCGTAATATCGTCTTTCACACTTTCAAAGAGTTCATCTAATGATTCATTTGCGGTAACAAGAAACTTGGTGTCACCATCAATTATATCTTCGAATAGTTTATGGATTTTTTTTTTCCAAACGATCATTCAACATAGCATTTGAATTAAACCTACGACGCTTTCTTTACTTCCTTCTTTTCGACAGTAACAAAAGCAACAGGACACACTCCTCTGCCTGAAAACTCAGCCCATTGAGGACGGCTAAGGAGCGCGGCGGGCTGCCACTCGGCGACACGGAGTTCATATGAGCTACTCTGTAGCCGATCCCGGTCGCCGATTCCTGTAGCCTAGTGTGCAGTGGCCCTAAGCCTAATAATAATGGTATAGGCTTTACGTCCCACTAACTACTTTTCGGAGATGCCGAGGTGCTGGAATTTTGTCCCAGTAAATCTACCGACACGAGACTGACGCATTTGAGCACCTTCAAATACCATCGGACTGAGCCAGAATCGAACCTCCCATATGGCCCTAAGCCTACTCTAATCTGTTTATCATATTCATGCCTTGATCTACCTTTACCGTTCTTTCCACCTGCACTTCCCTCAAAATCTCACTGAACAAGTCCTAGGTGTCTCAATCACTACTGATCTGCATTTAGGGCAGTCGCCTAGGTGGCAGATTTCCTACTGTTGTATTCCTAGCCTTTTCTTAAATAATTTCAAAGAAATTGGAAATTTGTTGAACATCTCCCTTGGTAAGTTATTCCAGTTCCTAACTCCCCTTCCTATAAACGAATATTTGCCCCAATTTGTCCTCTTGATTTCCAACTTTATCTTCATATTGTGATCTTTTCTACTTTTAAAGATACCATCCAAACTTATTCGTCTACTGATGTCCTCCCACGCCATCCCTCCACTGACAGCTCGGAACATACCACTTCGTCGAGCAACTCGTCTCCTTTCTCCCAAGTCTTCCCAGCACAAATTTTGCAACATTTTTGTAACGCCACTCTTTTGTCGGAAATCGCCCAGAACAAATCGAGCTGATTTTCTTTGGATTAAAGTACGGGTGCGATTTATTTTAATGCCTGGTAGCCATGCGTAGAAGCGAAGTGACGATCAAACAGCATGCCGAGTGTCACAGATCGGGACATTTTTATGTAAGCGATACAGATAGGCCTGTATTGATGTGCTGAGTTTGCAATCAAAGACTTGAAGAAAATGTTTTGCAGTCCTTCCTTTGCCTCGGCAGCACTGAAGATGTGTCCTACAATTCTATCACTTCTTTTGGTCAAATTTCGCCAAATCCTTCCCCTATCACTAAATCGACTTAATCACTTTTCATTCGTGAATTGATGTATCCATTTCACCTTCAGTAATCTTCTAGAACACCTTGTTTCAAATATTTTCTCTTTCTTTGTGGGCTGCCGGCCCCGTGGTGTAGGGGTAGCGTGCCTGCCTCTTACCCGGAGGCCCTGGGTTCGATTCCCGGCCAGGTCAGGGATTTTTACCTGGACCTGAGGGCTGGTTCAGGGTTCACTCAGCTTACATGATTAGAATTGAGGAGCTATCTGACGGTGAGATAGCGGCCCCGGTCTAGAAAGCCAAGAATAACTGCCGAGAGGATTCGTCGTGCTGACCACATGACACCTCGTAATCTGCATGCCTTCGAGCTGAACAGCGGTTGCTTGGTAGGCAAAGGCCCTACAAGGGCTGTAGTGCTACGGGGTTTGGTCTGGTTTGGTTTGTGCGCTACTTACTGCACTGTCCTGTTTCTTTTCCGTACAACGCCATGCTACAAACGAAACTCTTCAAAAAGATCTTCCTAATTCGTATACAATTGTTTACAGAGAGCAAATGTATTTCCTTAAGAAAACTATTCCTTTTTCTACTTGTTAACGTAGCACTAACACATCGAAACTTTTTGGCGACGGAAGGATTGGAAAGGGCTAGGATTTGGATGGTAGCGGCTTTGGCCTTCATTAAGATACACCCCCAGGATTTACCACGTGTGAAAATGGGAAACCACGGAAAATCATCTTGAGGGCTGCCGACGGTGAGAACTGAACCCACTGTCTACCGAATGCAAACTCACAGCCACACGACCGTAACCGCTCGGCCAACTCACTCGCTTCTAAAGAAGGGCTTTTCTTGCTTATACTAGTAGGTATAACATTTTACGTCGTCCTTATTTTCTCCTTCGTTAATTATTCTACTATCTAAGTAGCAATAGAAATATTTTTCCTTTAATACTTCAGTTCCTAATCTAATATTTCCTGTATCACCTGAATTCGTTCAACTGCATTCCATTACTTTTGTTTCGGACTTATTTATTTTAATCGTGCACACCTCCTCAATGACTGTGCCCGTACCATTCAGCAATTTCTACAGATATTCTGCAAACTCGGACAAAATAACATTGATGAATATCAGAGTTTTGATTTTCTTTCCTTGGATTGTGATTCTTTTTCCCAAATTCCTCCTTCATTTCATTTACACCCCCCCCCCCACTGGGATACATCTTAAAGTACGTAAAATAAACAGCTAGGGACGTATGTCGCACTTTTGGGTCTAGGTTTGCCAAGACGGTTGTTATCCCACCAGATGGGCTGCAGGTATTGGAATACCACGTGGTATGCATGACATCTTCAGCCCTATTCTTCTGCTTTCATGACCACGCCTGCTGCTTCTCATGACAACCAGCTTCTCAGTTAGTCTCACGAGACTGAGTGAACGCCGTTGTAGCCCTCAATACAGAATGAGAACCGCCGAGGCCTCCAGATATGAGCTAGGATCGCTACCACTACACCACGGAGTTGGCTTCACAAATCTAGAACGATGTGAAACGTGTGCATACATTGATCAACATAATTAATAAAACGAATTAACATAAAATAGCGTGCACATTATAGAGAATATAGTTGCTCAGTTCGACAACATATTATGGTGATTTTGGTAACGAGCACAGCACTTTATACACGTTTCTGTCCTGGAAATCAGCTCTTGAAGTAGAGCATATTTCTGACAGAAAGTTCTGATAATAAATAATAATGTTATTTGATTTACGTCCCACTAACTACTTTGACGGCTTTCGGAGACGCCGAGGTGCCAGAATTTTGTGCCGCAGGAGTTGTTCTACGTGCCAGTAAATCTACCGTCACAAGGCTGACGTATTTGAGCACCTTCAAATACCACCGGACTGAGTCAGGATCGAACCTGCCAAGTTGGGGTCAGAAGGCCAGCGCCTCAACCGTCTTAGCCACTCAGCCCGGCAGAAAGTTCTGAACTTCGTAATTGTATTTATTAATTAACCATTGTCGGTGTATAATAAGAATGCTTTGTTCAGTCCAATTACTTCGTGGTCGAGATTAATGGCCTTTTGTTAGACCGCCCCAGTACTTCCACCAAAACAAGTACATCCACTTCAGTATTCAGGCCGATAACCGCGTATAAATTTATTCACGAGGTAACCCACTTACTGCACGAAGCGCCACAGTTCTACACTGGGCTGTTACTAAATCACAGCTGTATTAAATCATTATGTGTATTGCCATGTTGAAGGAAACTCTTACGATCACACTGCAAATAAGCATTGGGATCCTATATACTATGTATATTTCTAAACATACAAACCATTCACAGCTCACAATATTTGGTAATTTGAACTCGTAGTTTATTTCAATGCAGAAGTATAATTTAATTGAACCACGAGGACTGGGAGAGAACTACTTATTGCTGCAGGTCACAGCCAGGCTGACTGGCTCAGGTGGTACAGTTCTGGCATTCTAACCCCGCCTGAGTCAGCTGGTATTTGAAGGTGCTGAGATACGTCTACCATGTGCCGGTGGATTTATCGTTATATAAGGGCACACCTGTGGACCAAATTTTGGCACCTGGGCTTTTCCAAACGGCGTAAAATTAGTTAGTGGGCGTAAAACAAATAACAATATTACAGCATGTCACTGCTTGATGTTCCAGTGAGTCACAAAAATTAATGGGTAAAATTGTTAAGGTTTCGGGATTAATGTTTCTGGGCAGAATAGTATGAGAGGAAGCCGAGGATAAGATTCGTGTCAGATACTTAGGTATATCCAAATCACACCTGGTACGCAACATTGAAGATTAATTTAGTTCCGTTAGGTGTGTCAGGCATTTTTACGTCAGTAACAATCACCAAAAATCTTAAACAGTAGTAAGCCCAGACTATTTACTGTTTAACACGCACTTGCAAGTGTCGTATGGCCAATTTGTTTTCATTTTTTGCCGGACTGAGTGGCTCAGACGGTTAAAGCGCTGGCCTTCTAACCCCAACTTGGCAGGTTCGATCCTGGCTCAGTCCGGTGGTATTTGAAGGTGCTCAAATACGGCAGCTCCGTGTCGGTAGATTTACTGGCACGTAAAAGAACTCCTGCGGGACTAAATTCCGGCACCTCGGGGTCTCCGAAGACCTTAAAAAGTAGTTAGTGGGACGTAAAGCAAATAACATTATTATTATTGTTTTCATTTTAAAGGAAATACAATCTTAAGCTGTTATTTCCGTCGTTTATTCCCACAAAATAACGATCACCAAAGAAGGAAAACCTACAAGCTGTTTTCCAGTCATGACCGGGTCAGGGATGGAATGAATGAAGCCCCCGTCTTGCAGCGAGGATAGGAATTGTGCCGGCTACCGGAGCCTATTGCACTCCTTCACCAAAGAATAAAAGAACGAAATCTTGTGTTCTTGAAACATACTCCATATAGAGCTTATGCATATTCTGTGACAACAGTCATATGAAGAAAAACTATGTAACAGTGGGGGCTTCTCCTGTGTGTGTGTGGGAAGGGGCGGGGGAAGATAGACTATTGCAGTATTCCTAACTTCGACACTACATTAATTAGGATAGTGTGGTTTACTCCATGCCCGGTTGCCTCTACCCCAAGGAATTAAAATAATTCATTTTGGGAGTAAGGTGAGTGAACCACAGGGCCATGTACCTCTCCAGAGGTCGATGTCCCGTATCAAAAATTGTCCCGAGATATATAGGTAATCAGGCATCAGAATGTGAAAACGATAAAATACCGTATATATATTTGCCAAACATACACGAGTATATTTACATATAAAAAATAAAATTTCCGACGGGAATTGGAAGGGAAATTATTATTATTATTATTATTATTATTATTATTATTATTATTATTATTATTATTATTATTATTATTATTAAACTAATAGTATTACTGCTTCCTCTATAAAATTATCCTGAGTGATGAATGTATGATATGTGTTACTCCTGGGATATATATGAAATAAATATGAAAGGCCTGGAAGAGCAGGCTGTAAAAATGTCTCTAGTAATCTATCATCCTGTCGATTAGATGGGTTCAGTGTCCCAGTGGATTTCCTTATAAATTCCTCTGAACTCTAGGCAGTCACACGGAAGCGCTTTTAATGTGAAGATTTATCACCCTACGGTTGATACGTCGCAGTTTCTAAGAAGGACTTGCTGTGGACTGAGAATGAATCTTTGATGAAAGTTTACTAACAGATGCTATTTTTTTGCTAGTTGCTTTACGTCGCACCGATACAGATAGGTCTTATTGCGACGATGGGACAGGGAAGGGCTAGGTACAGCCCCAGCATTTGCCTGGTGTGAAAATGGGAAACCACGGAAAACCATCTTCAGGGCTGCCGACAGTGGGATTCGAACCTACTATCTCCCGAATACTGGATACTGGCCGCACTTAAGCGACTGCAGCTATCGAGCTCGGTTCTAACAGATGAAAGCACGTGGTGCACATGGGAAGTGATGTTGTTAATACTATATTTGAACTTACCACTAACACTGTACATTTTTTCAATATTACTTAGAAAACGTTTAATGTTCGTAAATATTCGTACTTCCCAGTTGACTTGTATCAGGGTATGCTCAGATACTTGTACGTGTGGAAATTGTTTTGGTTCGAGTTACAGTGAGTGGCCAAAAGTACCGGGAAGGTGTGTCCTATTAGAAAATATGCAACGTATAGCCCCTGAGCGTTCCGTCTAGCTGCGGCGTAGCTGAGCATACTGTCACAGACACCAGTGTCGTGAAGATGGCAACACGTCGCGATTTAACCCACTTTGAACATGGGATGATCATCTGCGCACGGCTCATGGGTCATAGCATTGTGGAGATAACACATGAATTCGGGTTTCCGTGGTCAACAGTGTCGAGGGTGGATCTTCAACATCGCAGAGAGAATGTTATCACCCGCGTAAACCGCAGCACAGGAAAACTACAGGTGTTTAACGAACTTACACCACGCCGCCTCCGCAGAACCATACTGGGCGCTCGACGGTCTACTGTGAGTCAGATCACCACCCAATTGAATGCTGGGAGTCGGGAACTCATGTCCACCAGGACTGTAAGTAGGCAACTGCACCGCACAGGTTTCACTAGCCGACGACCAACTCATGTCCCTTTGCTGACACCTCGAAAGTGACCAACGACGTGCATGGGCCCGCGAACATCGGCAATGGACTATGGAACAGTGGCGGCGTGTGGTATTGTCCGATGAATCTCGGTTCCAGTTGTATCGAGCTGATGGGCGCGTGAGAGTGTGGCGTATGCCTCATGAAGCTATGGATCCTGGGTATCAACAAGGTTGAGTCCGGTGGGAGGTGGCTCAGTTCTGGTCCGGGCAGCGTTATCATGGTCGCAATTAGGCTCCATTTTCCGGCCGCAGGGAGCGCTGTCTGGTGCACGTTATGTGGACATTCTTTCAGACCATCTGCATCCTTTTCTGGCCCTAGAGTACCCTGATGAAGATGCCATGTTTCAACAGGGCAATGAGACATGTCACCTCTCTGTGGTGGCATGCAGATGGTTGGAGGAACACTCCTGTGAAGTTATGACCATGGATTGTCCCTCCACATCCCCCGATCTTAATCCAATCGAGCATATATGGGATGCTGTCGATGCTGGTGTACGCTCCATGAACCTTGCACCAAATACACAAGACCAGTTGTGGGTAGCAGTTCAAGATGCGTGGGTCCACATCCATCCAGAACGATTTCAACACCTTATAGAATCGATGCCTCGCCGTATTGCTGCCGTTCTGAGGGCTCGCGGAGGAGCAACTCGTTATTAACATTACATTAAGTGTGTTCCCATGACTTTTGGCCACTCAGTGTAGCAGAGCTGTAATCATAGCGGACAAGAACTAGGGAAAATGCCCAAAGCCTAGTCAAGCTTGGTGTGAGAATTGCAAATCCCTACTAGGGACATGATACCCAAGTGAATCCGTTTGAGTCCTCACTAGGTGGTGCGGTTCGAATCCCGGCCCTTGACCGTAGCAGTGCTGACGTTATCAATGGCCACGTAAAACTTAAAGCTTATTTGTTCTTTGAAAATCGCTGGAAGAGAGGAAGATAACGGCTTCATCCTAGAGAAGTGCACGACTGAAGGCTGGAATGGAGAGTGATGACTGCAGCGACTCCGAGCACCGAGGTCGGTTCGCATGAAGCCTCGAGAGTCAAGTTAAATTGAAGCTCATTGCGGGGCTGCGCGCATGGCGAAGCGTGGAAAGATAGTATGAATAATACGATGCATGTTTATGCTTATTTTCGCTATAGGATGTGAAGAGTATTGTACAATGGAGTAACGTAAACGAAGACAACGAGACTAATTATGTAGTTTGCAAATGATCGCGGGCATTTAATTTCATGTCTTTATTTACCGATATCAGGAAAATGATAAACAGGTATTCTTTCTTCTTCATCATCCATTCCTTTTTCCAGATTATCTCTGGGTAGGGTAGTGTACCACAGCCCTCCACCTTATTTGATCTTTCCACCATTCCTCTTCTAGTACTTTATTGCTATCGACTCCTCTATTTGCAATACAGTCCACAACAGAAATCCTCCATCTCATACCAGGCCATCCCCTACGCCTCTTTCCAGTCTCTGTATCCATGAATGTTCTCTTTGGTATTCTCCCTTCTGGCATTCTCACCATGCGTCCAAAGCATTTGAGCTTTGCTATATCAATATCTTCTTGAAGTTTACACACTCCCCCGCTTCTCCTTATTTCTTTATTTCGTATTCTATCTCGTCTTGTCTTTCCCTGTATGCTCCTCAAGAACCTCATTTCAGCTGTTTGTATCTTACTTTGGTTCCGCTTAGTCAACGTCCAGGCTGCTGAAGCATGGGTCAGTAGAGGTTTAAAATAGGACGAGTATAAAACCTTCTTGCACTTCATTAGCAGATCCTTTTTCCATACAATGTCTCTCACACACTGGTAGAAACTTGAAGACTGCTGTATTCTTCAATCAATTTTTCCATCCAAATTTCCATCTTGTGACATCACGCGGCCCAAATATTAAAAAATTACTACTCCAAGAGGTTCATTTTCTATTTTATCATTACCCTGGATTTTCTGTTACCTCTCGTCATGATCAAAGTCTTTCTTTTCGCAGTACTTATCTTCATTCAAAAATTTCTTATCTCCTCATTCCATAAATCAACTTGTGTCTGCACTTCCTCTGCATTATCTCCCCAAACTACAATGTCATCGGCAAAGAGCATAGACTTTACTTGATCGCCCATCATCTTCTCCTTTATATTATGTAGAATTCTATCCATGATGATAATGAAGAGTAAGGGAGACAATACACTTCCCTGCCTCAAGCCTGTCTCAACTCGGAACCATTCAGTTTGACCCGCTTTGGTTCTAACACAGCTTTCGCAATTTTGATACAATGCTATTACCATCTGCATTGCTTCATTCCCAATATGTGCCTCTGTCAATGTTTTCCATAGCGAATTCCTTGGGACACTGTCACATGTCCTTTTAATATCTAGAAACGTTACTTCGATATCCTTTCCATATTCCCAATACCTTTCTATCATTTGACGCAATGAAACTATTGGGTTAAATGTGGTCCTGCCTCTTCTGAATCCATACTGGTGTTCTGCCAATTTTCCCTAGGTATCGATGGTATATCATTATGAATTCTACATGGCTAAAATCATGAAAGATGTGAAAACAAACCGTACGTGGGTAAAGCCATGAACAATGAACAAAATTCTAACATAGATAAAACCATTAAGTGAGCACAGCGAATGAAGCCTTAACCAAACCAGCCAGTGTTGATTCCTATAATGTTAGTGGCTATACAGTCTCCAATAAATTAGAATGCAACAATGGCATTATGTATTGTGTCCCATAAATGAAGTTATATGAACAATCCATACGAACGACGCTAAAATGATAATTCGCTCATGGTTCACATGGGATAGTAAGGCACTTCCAGGCTAAGAACAACACCAGCTCTTTCTTCCTCTTCTTCTTCCACATTCTGATGGGGTCACGGTACATACTGTGTATTATTTCACAATCACAGGAATATAACCAGCTTTTGGGTGGTTAGGCCGTGTGCATTTTGCAGAGTTTCGCCCAGACGTGCCATTTGGGCTCATCAGCTGGATTGGCACGCCCCTCCAGGACTCTGCTTAGCAGTGGCAGACCAAGCGCATGGTCCCGCCGTGTTAGCAAATAGGGATTGCTAACCTGCTAAAGGAGAAGGGAATTCTCCGCTTCCAAAAAGTATTATTCCCCATGGAGTTAGAATATCAAAAATGGCTTTCACGGTCGCAGATCCTACAATCACAGGAATATAACCAGCTTTTGGGTGGTTAGGCCTATGCATTTTGGAGAGTTTCGCCCAGACGTGCCATTTGGGCTCATCAGCTGGATTGGCAAGCCCCTCCAGGACTCTGCTTAGCAGTGGCACACCAAGCGCATGGTCCCGTCGTGTTAGCAAATAGCTGGTTATATTCCTGTGATTGTAAGATCTACGGCCGTGAAAGGCATTTTTGATATTCTAACTCCCTGTGTATTATTTCGTCCATGCCCATGAATCAAGAACTGCATTCTGTGGCAAAAAAAGAGTACAAAGAATTATTGGTAATAACTAAAGATTTGTGGCAGAAGAGACAAAATGATAATTTAAATAGAGATGCTCAGAATAATGATGTTAAGGAAGTATGGTATAGAATAAATCAAATTTATAGGGACAGAAAAAGTATAACACAGGTAATTTTAGTCATGGAGAATGAATAGAATACTTTAGGAAACAGGATGTAGAGAAGATGGGAGTCTCGAGGGGAATGGAGTGCACACTGCCTAATTTAGATAAGGAAATTTCAGCCGACGAAGTAAAGGAATTATTATAGAAAGGGCGGAAGGGGAAATAAGGAGCAATTTCAGGTATACACAATGAATTCCGGAAGGAAGCAGGCAAAAACATATTTATCCTAGAAAGCATAGACAAAATATTTAACAATATTTTTTGAGGGAGCAAGATTCCCTAAATCATGGCAAGAAGGAATCACCTGTCCTGTATATAAGAAACGTGGAGAAAGATTTAACCCAAGTAATTGTAGAGGAATAACGTTGCTGGATTCTTTAAGCAAGATACACACAGGGATATTGGCAAAAAGATTAATGAATTGGGCGGAGGAGTGCTCGATCCTGTCGAGATTTCAAGCAGGATTCAGAAACGGAATGAGGACAAGTGACAATATAATGGTAGTTAAAACAATAATAGATAAATATATTAAGAAGAAAAGAGGCAAGTTGTACATTACTGTAATCGATTTAGAGAAAGCGTTCGATTCGGTGAGTAGACGAGCTGTCGTCCACAAGTTGGGGCAGATCGGAGTATCAGCGAAAATTATAAGAGCAATTGATAACATATATTCGGAATTTAAATGTACTGTCAAAGTTAAAAATGATGTAATAGTGGAGGAGATAACTTCTAAACTGGGTCTTAAACAAGGGTGTAAACTGTCGTATATATTATTTTTATTGTTTATTAATGACATTTTACACTCGAAAGGACTTGAGAAGGGAGCTTCTCCATGTCTTGAGTTTCAAGATATCCCAGGCCTAATCTTTGCGGACAATATCATTCTACTCGTATTAACACCCAACAAGATGCAAAATAGTATTAATGAGATAGAAAACTATTGTAAAGAGTGGAATTTAAAGGTTAATCCACAGAAAAACCAGAGTAATGGTTTGTAAAAAGGGTGTCAAGCTTTCTAAGAGTGAACAGTGGTGGATAGGTAAGACAAAGTTAGAAGTGGTTAAAAAATTTAACACTTAGGGACGATTATAAGCAGCAATGGTAGATGGTCAGATCAAATAAAAAGAGCAAAAATTGAGGGAATAAGTGCTTTTGCTAGTATCAGAATATTGGATAAAAGGATGCCTAACATAGAATACAAAGTTCAGGAAAACGTATTTAATTCAGTAGTCAAAGCTAAGGTATTGCATCGAACAGAAATTTCGGGAATAGATCATGGAATTGTAGCCTTAGAGGTAATCGTAGTAAATTTTCCAAAATGATTATGGGATTGACAAACTGTACTGCAAATAGTGGAGTAGGAATGGTGCGAGAAGGGGTGAGTATACGGGCTGATATTGCGGAACGAATAGTCAAGTATTGGTTGAGATTAAAAACGGGGGGAGGTGGCGAAATTTTTGGCATAGTTTATCAGCACCAAATGAAACATCTAAACGAAGACTACTGGGTGGATGGGGTGAAGAAGCTTCTAGAATACATAGGAATGGGACCTTACCGGAAAAGAAATGCATCAAGGGATAATAGGAGATTGTATAAGAAGGTCGTTCAAAGAGTGAAAGATATAGGAAGACAAATAATAATGTCAGAATGCAACAGCAAGAAAACACTAATAGAATTTTGTAAAATAAGTGAAAATATGACTATAATGGCACAAATGTTAACAAAAAGTGGAAATAAGAGGAATAATCTGGTGGTTGATGGGAGTTTATAAAAATAAAGCTTTAAGAGAAAAATGACAAAAATAAATGTATTTTATGTAATTCACATATGGAAGTAGCACATCTGATTAAGGACTGTAAAGAAACGAGAAATATTAGAGAGAAATATATAGATAGGAAAGAGTTGGATAAAATCCTAAATGAACATGAACTGTACACACTTGCTATGCTATTAAACAGAGAATGGGAGATACCTGGAAAAATAACAAAATTATTTAATATTATTAGAGGTATTTGGAAAAATGTAAAGAAAGCAGAGATAACTACATGTAGTTACGGCAGATGTATCCTGGACTGCACAACTCGGTTAGTAAAGGGACGGAATAGGTCGGGCCTATCCTAAATGTATGCAGAGAGACTGGAAAAGAATGACCGAGACATATGTTGAGAGAGGAGTTAGGGAGGCTGAACACATGAGGAGATGGATTTCCGCCACATGTGGCCGACCGCAAAGGAAATGATGAGAAATTTGCTCTGTCAGCTGGTAGGGGATGTTGGGGTCTTCCCGTTTCGGCCCCACAGGTAGGGCCGGGCGTGTCATCCCTGGGGGGCGGCTCCATTTCTTACCAGGGGGCACGACACGGCCGGACAGCAGTTGTAGAAGTGGCGCCTTGCACGTGGACTGGTTTCTCGCCCGTGTAGGGGGCCAACAAATTAATTTTAGGATTGTAGGGTTAATTTAGATGTAGGGGTGCCCTAACATGTGGACTGGTCATCCGCCCATGTCAGTGCCAGCTTAGTAGATTTAGTTTAGGGGTGGTGCCTTGCACAGACACTGGCATCCCGCCCGTGTGGGGGCCACCAATTTAGTGGTAACATTATAGGGTTGTAGGATTGGCCATGTAAGTGCCGCTTAGTAGATATAGTTTTTAGTTCTGTTTATAATTGTTCAGTTTCGTTGGTTTTAATGATTCTTTCCGTTTTATATAATCTGCCATTGTGAACATGTATCTGGGCGTAAAGCCTGTATAGTTCAATAAAAAATACTATTAGCCTATTTCGTCGCTGTTCGGGCTAAAGGCCATATCTCACAATGCTTTTCCAATCCATTATTTTTCCTTAAGACTTGTAACGCCTCCCAGCCACATAGGGATATGCAATCAATCAGAATAGTTTTCGTTGTGGTCATTTTCGTATGCTAACTTGTAGAATCCATTAAAGAACTTATCCTAGAAATAGAATCTATGATGGAAACTCCGTTGGATCCAAATTTGAGTGCAACTCCTTCCGCAACGGCTAGTTATTGAAACACTGGTAGTATGCATGAAATAAGACTTCCTACAATTCCACTGTCAACATTTACGGGAACTATTAAGGAAATGAACCTTAAGTACATTATACTGTAGGAGTTATTAAATAAGTCATGAAAACGTACATTCCTAGAGTGCGGTAGTGTGAGGTTCACTTTACTTCACTTCACAGGTAAGCATAGGAAAATGAACACAACGAATATTGTTCTGATGGACTAAATATATGTAAGTAACTAGGAGGCGTGACCAGTCTTAAACAAAATAATGGATAGGAAGAGTATTGGGAGATATGACATTTTCCCCGAACAGCGACGATTTTTTGCATATTAATTTTACTGGAGAGAGACTTCCCACTTAATTATTTTTTTGCTAGTTGCTTTACGTCGCACCGACACAGAGAGGTCTTATGGCGACGATGGGACAGGGAAGGGCTAGGAGTGGGAAGGAAGCGGCCGTGGCCTTAATTAAGGTACAGCCCCAGCATTTGCCTAGTGTGAAAATGGGAAACCACGGAAAACCATCTTCAGGGCTGCCGACAGTGGGGTTCGAACCTACTATCTCCCGAATACTGGATACTGGCCGCACTTAAGCGACTGCAGCTATCGAGCTCGGTCCACTTAATGTTTGTCATAAATATGTAATTTAAATCCAAATAGGTAATTGTTTAACAGTATTCTGTCACTAAATAAACAAAAATTGTCTTTTAATGTAGGATATATTTATTATAATTATGGTTATTATGAACAATAAGTAGTAACAAGTTGCAATATTATAGACTTTTCTCAATTTTTCTTTACGTCGCACCGATACAGATAGGTCTTACGGTGACGATTGGTTAGGAAAGAGCTAGGAGTGGAAAGGATCTGACCGTGGCCTTAAGTTAGGTACCATCCTGGCATTTACCTAGAGAAGAAGTGGGAAACCACGGAAAACCACTTCGAGGATGGCTGTGGTGGGAATCGAAACCATTCTACTCACTTGAACTCCCGAGGCGGAGTGGGCCCCGTTCCAGTCCTAAAACCACATTTGAAATTTCGTTGCAGAGCCGGAAATCGACCCAGGGCCTCCGGGGGTGACTATTATGCACTCGCGGTTTTTTGTTTCATGCAGTTGGAATAAATGTTGGTGATGATTTAAGATTGATATGTTAGGATGTTGTTGTTGCTTGAATCATTAGTTAATAGACTTGTTTGATGCATCGCTCCATGCCACCCTATTTTTACTAATATTTTCATTTCTACGTAACTACTATAGCCTACATCTACTCTAATCTGTTTGTCCAATTCATACTTTGGTCTACGCTAATGTTCTTATATCTACACTTCCCTCAAGAACTAACTGAACAAGTCCTGGGTCTCATAAGAGGTGTCCTATCCTTCTATTTCTTCTTCTCATATTTCGTCAAATCGTTCTCCACTCACCAGTTCGATTCAGTATCACATCATTTGTGATTCGATCTATCCATCTCACCTTCAGTATTATTCTGTAACACCACATTTCAAAATATTCTATTCTCTTTCTATCTTTCTTAAGAAAACAAATTTTCTCATTTCAAATATTGATATAGGAATGCTAGTCTGCATTTTATCTCCACCTTACTTCTACCATCGTTAGTTATTCCACCACCAAGGTAAAAAAAAGTTTATTTCCTATAAACCTTCCATTACTTTTGTTTTTGATGTACTTATCCTCATCTCCTAATCCCTCTCCTAAAACTGAGTCCCTACCATTCAGCAATTTATCCAGATATGCTGATTCAGATAAAATAACTTCGAAATATTCAGAGTTTTTATTTCTTCTCCTTGAGTTGAGATTCTCTTTCCAAATACTTACTTGATTTTCTTTACCACCTCTATTATACGAACACTGAAAATGAGATAGGACTTCAGCCTTGCCTCACCCCTTTCTGGATTTCTGCTTCTTTTTCACAGCCCTGGATGCTTATCACTGCAGAAGGATTCTTTAGCAGATCGTAGATAATCCTTTATCGGTATCCGATCCCGATCACATTCAAGATCTCAAATACCTTGGTCCAGTCAACATTATCGAGTGCTTTTTCTAGATTTATGAATGTCATGCAAGTTGGGCTTGTCGTTCTTAATTTTATCCTCTAAGATCGCATTGCTTCCCGTGTTCTTACATTACTTCGGAACGTAAGAAGATGCGGTAAGGAGGAGGAGACCTCCGCGCATGTGTTATGTCAGTGCGAGGCTCTTGCAAGCACCAGACATCGATACCTTGGCTCACATTTTGTGAGCCTGGAAGACATCAGGAATGCCAATATCCGGACACTAGTATCCTTTATAGGAGCACTAGGGCTGGACTAGGCAAACCTGTTTAAGGGGCACAAAGGGTCTTCATAGACCTACGTGTGGAGCTCTGCGAAGACAGGGCTCACCCATTTCTTATCTATCTATCTATCTAACACAAACGGACCTCCCAAATCAGCTTCAACTTGTTCCATTCTTCTGTATCTAATACGCGTTACAATTTTGCAAGCAAGCAACTAATGGTGAGGTAGTTTTCACACTCGTCAGTACCCGTTTTCTTTGGAATAGATATAACAAC
The DNA here is from genome assembly GCF_040414725.1 of Anabrus simplex. Lineage (NCBI taxonomy): Eukaryota > Metazoa > Arthropoda > Insecta > Orthoptera > Tettigoniidae > Anabrus > Anabrus simplex. Next base: position 307,077,680 of record NC_090266.1, read on the forward strand.
ATTCTGTTTAAAGTCGGATGGCACTTCTCCTGTATCATACATCTTACACACTAAATGGAATAACCTCGCCATGCTGGTTTCTCCTAAGCGGTTACTAATTCTGACGGTGAGTCATCCATTCCAGGTGGCTTGATCCTATTCAGGTCTCTCTAATCTTTGCCAAATTCTTGTTCCACAACTTTATTACCCGTTTCTTTCCCTTGATACAATTTTGTTGAATATTTTCCTGCCAAATGTCTGCCTTGGTTCTCTCCATAAAAGTGGTTATCCATTCGAGCTCTTAATTTTCATACCTTTGGTTTTCTTTTCTCCATAGGTTTCTTTGAATTTCGAATATGCAGCCTACAATCTTAGTGTACCCATCGTGGGTAATTTAGGGCAACTATTAGATAATTTGCTTTCACAAACAGATGTATGGATGGTATTATTGGATGAGAACCTCCAGAAGTCACTTAGCAGGCTTGAAGTCTCGTCCTCCCTACTTTCATTGCGTCACCGGCTGAACTCATAAAGCATACGGGCAATGGCATGTTTGAAAAAGAAAATAGGCACTACATAAAATATGACGAAAGTAGGATTCTCTATAATGTGAGAGGAATACACTAATATTATTAAATGAGAAGAATCTTCGTTGAAATATTATTTGCTAAACATTTTATAATACTGATAAAATTACACGAGATGGTGCCATACTACAACATATAAACAAAGAAACAATCAAGACTGATGCAAAAATTATATATATAGTATGCCTTAACGTCCTTTTAGTTTATTCACAGTTGTAGCTGGTCCTTGACATACTTCAAATCATTTGATTAATACACACTGATACGTGGATTTATTTATCTATAACAGTGATACTAAATGGCATCTATCTTGTTGATTAATTCATTATCATTAATCATCATTAATTTTTCATTAGTCATGTATTTAATCATCATTAGCCATGATTTGGGATGGATTCGTATCACAAGTACATCTACTTTACACACGATATTGCATCGCCGCATATCAAACACATGGTCCCTTTGACCATGAAAATTATATATTACACTGAACACATACGTGTATCCTGGGTTTACCTAACAAATTATATTCAAAGAAAAATCAGCCAAGGCTGGAATCGAACCCATCACCATAGAACACTTTGGGGAATAATAAAATACGTAAACACGTTACATAGAAAAAATATTAAACATATATCACACAATTCATCTTGAAGATATGGCATAATCAAGCCATAGTATCAGGTTAAATTCTTCGTTCCAACATGAGTCAAACTCAGGTACTCCAGCTTCCGAGGTAAAAAATCTGAAACTCCCATCGCGAGCTAATTCAATGCATAAAAATGGGAAGGGGTTTATCCTTCGCAAAATCAAAAAATTATCCGCGTTACTCATAACGTATCATTAGAATGGAATTGAGACTGCCCTGGCGAATGAAAGGGATCTCGCAATGAAACTCAAGTCTCGTTGGAACAACACAATCTTCCTCAGACCCTACAAGTCCTCATATCGTAAATCTGTCAATTATGACAATGACTGTGTGTCCAGCTCTGTGGCTACAAAAACACATTTAACTCGTCATTTCTTTCTTTCTTTCTTTCTTTCTTTCTTTCCTTCTTTTATATATCATCTCGGCTTGTTTTCAAGTACGCATTCATTTGAGAGCCATTACTTCTTATAATTCATTATTTGGCTATATATTCAGCCTAATTCAATATATCACAACAGCCATATTTATTATAATCTTTTATCATTCCAACATCTCAAACATGTCACAAGCTACACCTTCCCATATCATACCACAGCATCTCAAATTAGTTCTATTAATTTACAGTGAAGACTCCATTCTTACAGGTTATTTAATTCTTCTCGCATATCTATATAATTCACATAATACCTCGGTTTGGGACATCTTCAATGATAATCTATTATCATACGGGATTTATAAATACCTGAATCACCTTGAAGCAAACATATAGTTTATATTCAAACTACTATGAAATTCTTTACCAGATAGTAACATTACGAAGAAGTTATACATTTAGCTAAATCGCTATTCTTCTCAAAATATGTGCTTCATATACACTAAGAATTTATGGGATCAATATAATAATTCATGCAAATAAGCCTGCTAAATATCAATGATTATTCTTAAATCACTTGGAAACCCTAATTAAAATAATAAATAATCTTTCCCAGTCACACGCGTATAGTGTTCCCCGCATTTAATATTGTTGTTAATTATAACATTATAATATTTATTTAATAAAAATTGCTACTGGCATGCAAATCTCGTGGTTTAATATATTCAAATTGTATGCACTTATCAAATGCTGGGTATGGTTTGCCGTCATCTCGAGGTACACCTTAAATTTTTACTCCGTCATGACGAGTGTTCTTCTCTCTAATAGTCCTGGGTTCCTTTTCATCCTACCACGATCGATGTCTCGAACTGTGGTCGTCTTAGTTGAGTCTCTGGACGTTCCCTGTAGAAATGACTGCAGGCACTTAGGCGCGAATCTTGTAGGCTCCAGATCTCCGGGTTCGACGACCACTCACGAACATACAGGCAAAATGGGAAACCAGTTATTAAACACTGTTTATGTACTTTCAAAGGAATCTACTGGTGATAAGATCCACTAATAACATTAAATAGATTAACGCAAATAGTGGCAAGTTTGTAGAAATCACTGTTCATTTCCCCATTAATCACACAGTCTATCACCACGAGTGTCCATGGAGTATGCAAACGCTAATTTTATCAGGAATAATTATTTAATTTTACTGAACGTCACTCACTCTTAAAATGCTTTAGATCGGTCACTATTAATTACTGAACGTAATTAGCTGTCTCACTACCTCTAAACAACCTGACGCGTTTGCCCTTTCACTGATGATTGCATCATGAGCCGCAACTGACTGTCGTTAATATTTAAAATATAAAAAGTTGAGATAAGACTTCTATTCATCAATACTGTACATTATCTTGTACCACGCGTCTTATTTCGCGATATTTTACATCGCACTGATGTGTTTTTCTTCCTTGACACAACGCTTCGTACACTGATATCCAAATTCACTCCTAACGTGTGAGTACTGCGGCTACACAAATGACAATGGGGATCCTGTATCTAGGTCCCGGTTCTACTTATAGCATCCGGACAAAATGGTCAGAGGGAAGAAAATCACGCTCCTGCTCAAAATGAAAGTCCGGTAATCGGAATCTTTCAACGACGCGAAAACAATCAAATTATAGCTCGTGACTCCTACTTTATACTGATCTCATATAAACCTGAAACGATCAGTGGATATTCACAATCTCAAAAGCGTCCTTTTAGAAATTCACGCGTCATGGTTTATCATGCAAGACCTCCCACTTTTTTCCACACGTTGTCAGATTTCAGCAGTCATCTTTAATCTGCGTACTACTGTATGACAAGCGTCATTACCGATCCACTATTCAAGTATTGCATTTATATGCATCAACAATTAGCATTAAATATATCGGTTCAAATGAGACCTGACTCATAAATTTCCAAAAATTATTTCATATAAAGGTGTTCTTCTTCTTCCTCTTTTTAGTAAATTATGGTTAAGTGGCACCAATGAATGCGGTGTTGAATTAGTAAAGGACATTCATTTCTCAGGAGTTAACACACCTTAATTCAGCCCAGTCTCCAGCAACCTACATTTCCACGCGTAGCGTCATCTCTCCTCCTCACTTGCACGGAAAGAGAGCGCGATTTCAAGGTCCAACGGTAATGCGCTATCCTTTTCCCGTTACAGCGTAGAAAACTGCTCCCTTCGGCCTGGAGTATCGCAAATCACACCCCGGTTTGGCATGTAGACTGCTAATTACTACATTATATGTCACAGAATGTTGCGGAAAACGGCATATATGATTGACTAGACCTCCTAACATGCCTATGGCATTGTGATGAACGGTCACAATATAACCTTATCCTTGCACTTCTCTTTCAGCCATTCTTTTTTAACTGGCCTGCACTTTCTGCTTAATTCTTTAATCGCCTGTATTTTTCTGCCTTCCTTATTTTTTGCATTGATGTATTTTCACCGCGAATCAGTCAGGTCTAGTTTTCCTGAGTTATCCATTGATTCTTACTTCCTCTTGACCCTTCCTAAACTTTCTTCAGCAGCCTTCTTGACCTTGTTCTTCACGACTGTCCACTCGTCATCTATTGTGTTTCACTCAGCCTTTTCATTTACTCCTTCTCCAACACGTTTCTTCAAATAAACTGTCGCACTCCTTCCTTTCAACATATCTAGATCACATCTCCTTGTATTCATTCCTTCAAATTCTTCAGCTTCAGACAGCGTTTAATGACCACCAATTTGTGGTCGAGTCCACGTCTGCTCCTGGAAAGATCTTGCAATCCAGCACCTGGTTTCTGAATTTCTGCGTAGTCGTATTGAAGTCTATTTGATACCTTCCAGTTTCTCCAGCCCTTGTCCATATGTACAACCGTGTTTGAAACAAATATTAGCAAGGATTATATTATGATCGGTGCGAAATTGTACCAGCCGATTTCCTCTTTCATTCCCTTGTACCAGTCCGAATTCTCCTGCTATTTTACCTTCCCTTCCTTGGCTTACCACTGCATTCCAGTCTCCAAATATAATTATATTCCCATCTCCCTTACATACTGTATTAAATCCACTATCCATTTATGGATTATTTTGATTTCTTCATCAAAAGCTGAACTAGTAGGCATATAGACCTGCACTACTATGGTGCGCATTGGCTAGGTGTCGATCATAACAACAATAATGCTTTCAATGTGGTGGTCGCAGTAGCTTATTCGATGCCCTATTTTCTTATTCATTATTAAAACAACTCTTGCATTTCAGAATATATTATTAATTAGTGTTCACTATAATTGGTACATTTTTGTAATATTATACTTTATGCAATAATTGTTTTTTTTTATTTTTATAGATTGAAGTTAATATTGACGAATTTGAAGAATATTTTGTCAGAAATTATTATTATTATTATTATTATTATTATTATTATTATTATTATTATTATTATTATTATTATTATTACTATTATTATTATTAACAATAAGTGGTAAAATTGTTGTAATATTATACTTGATGATCTCACCAATTTTTTCGTTTACGTAACTGAAGTTCATATTAGTGTTTAAGATTTTTCTCACAATATAAGATTAATATAATGGAAAATAATTGATTATAATGTGTCGTAATATTGTATTTTTATGCACTCAACGATTTTTTGTTTTATGTAGTTAATGTTAACGTTGAAAATTATTTATGATCATTCTCTCCGAATATATTTATATGTATTATTATTATTATTTTATTATTATTATTATTGTTATTATTTTATTATTATTATTATTATTATTATTATTATTATTATTATTATTATTATTATTATTATTATTATTATTATTATTATTATTATTATTATTATTATTATTATTATTTGACTACTCTGAACAAACATTCGGCGTGATAGCCCTGATGGGATTTGGCCTACCAAGCAACCATTGCTCAGCCTGAAGGCCTGAAGGTGATGCGTGAACAGCACAACGAATCATCTCGGTCGTTATTGTTGCCTCCTAGACTGGGACCGCTACCTGGCTACTGAATGGTAATCACGTAGGCTGAGTAGACCTCGTACCAGCCCTCGGATACAGGTAAAATAACTGACCTAGGTGGAATCGAACCCTAAGCCTCAAAATACGAGACAGGAATGCTTCCAAAGACCGCGGAGCCTGCTGTTATGATGCATGCTAATTGATAAAATATTAATTGTAAAATAATATGCTAAGTACTTGTCGGTTTTTGTGCTTTATGTCTTTGAAGTTCATATTCCCTCTTCTTTAAAAGTATACAGTTAGATTAATATGTTTTTACCATCATCGCCAAAATTTTACATGAACAATAGTGATAATATATAACGGCATGTGGCCTCCGGAATGCTGAAGATGGCACACTCACCCAACCCCCGAACCATCGAAATTAAACAATGAAGATTAAAATCCCCGTTCCGTCCGGTAATCGATCCCGGATTCTCTTAGACCAGAGGCCAGCACGCTAACCTTCTTTTTTTAATATTTCATTTTTTCTGATATTTCCTTATTCTTTTACATTCTTTACTTCTTTTTTGCTTTTTGATTTTCTATTTATGGACGACACAAACACATCCAGTCCCCGAGCTAGTGGAAATAACCAATTAATGTTAAAATCCCCGACCCGGCCGGGAATCGAACCCCCGGCCCCTTAAACCAAAAAGCCAGTACGCTAAACATTTAGTCAAGGAGCCGGACCAAAATAACTTTGATAACCCGAAAGAGGAGGCCTATTAACGTTCACTGGCTAATTATGTTCTCCTTGTTCCGAAAACAGTTGGTTGATGGCGTATGTGCATCAAAGGAGTCGGCACTGGAGTCGAGATAGTCGGTTCCAGCGGCAGCAGCCTTGACTCGGCGACTTCGTTCGCGACGCATCCCTACTTAATGCCCTAACAAGTGTCGGCCGTGCATCAGTAAGCTTGCATTCGAAAATGTTGGGTTCGATCCGTACCATCGGCAGGGTTCCAGATAGTTTTCTATGATATCCTATTTCCATACCAGAAAAGTGTTGAGGTTGCACATACGGTCGCTTCTTTCCCAACCATAGTATTTCCTAATCCATTTTCACCGAAAACCTGAGTTAGCATGACGTCAAGCCGCTACCTTACAGGAAAAATTAAAGCATCATGCCCTCTCGCCCTTACCCTTATTAAATATTGTCGTAGTCATTTATTATTATTATTATTTGTAGACTGGGTGAACCACAAGACCGTATACGTCAGTAAAAGTGTAAGTTGCGTTTCTAAATCCGTAAATTGGTCTTACTTGAAATGAGCACGTTTTCACCGCTTCGGTAGAGCAGAATTTTATCAATTACTGAGGCCTTTCAATTCAGTACTTTAATTTTGTCATTTCATATGAAATCGCGGAAAATTCACACTCACGATATCCACTGTCATTGTTGAGATCCAACTTGGATCTCTGACCAGTTACACTCGTAGTTATGACATTTTAACGTGGAGCTAAATAGCTATAACGTAGCTGCTAACTTTTTCGTGAATTTATTTATTTATTTATTTATTTATTTATTTATTTATTTATTTATTTATTTATTTATTTATTTATTTATTTATTTATGCACATTCATGTCCAAAAAACTCAGAACATCTTGAAGGACTAGAGATAGGAAGTTCATATTCACAAGACATGTGCATTAGTATGTTCTGAAGAAATTATTAGCATTTGAACCATGTCGGCTGTCAGGTTCAAGGTCCACATCGATATCTCGGCGCACCACCACCGACTGGTAAAATGTGCCTGTGGCTCTCTTAGTAGCTATAAACTGAAGGTAATGGATCAGTGTGACTTGAGCAGACGTATGCGAGAACCGTACCGTCAAATGAGTGAATTTGAAAGAGGGCGACCTTATTGGCATGAGAGGAAGTGATGCATCCATCCGGAAAATTGATGCTCGTGTGGGACGAAGTGTGTCGACAGTGCAACGGGTGTGTACAGAACGGTTCACAGAAGGCCGTAGAACGCGACGAAATGGGTCTGGTTGCACCATTTAGACCCCCCGCTCCCCTTCCGTGAAGATCGACTCCTAATTCGAATCGCATTGCAGGACAGATCTGCGTTCTCCTCGGCTCTGGCGCAAAAGTGGAACAGTGTAACACATAGTACACTATCAGGAGTGACATTCCGTCACCGTTTACTACGATCTGGGTTACCGGCGCATCGTCCACTTCTCCGCCTACCTTTGACTTATGTGCATAAACATGCTAGACTCCTATAGTATATGGAACGACGTCAATGGGGACAGGAATGGCAGAAGATAGTGTTTTCGAAGGAATCCATGTTCTGTTTGTTTGAAAATGATGGCCGCAATTTGGCTCGCCGCAGACAGGTGGAGAGGCTTCACATTGACTGCATTCGCTCAAGATATACATCGCCAAATCAAGGGCCTATGGTGTAGAGTGCTGTTGGGTACAACCACAAATCACATTTGGTGCATGTCCAGGGCACTGTGAGCAGTTTGACCTACGTGAATGATATCCTGCGAGCCGTAGCCATACCCTCTCTGCACGACACGCCAGATGCCATATTTCAGCAGGACAATGCGCGACCACATGTTGCTGCACGAACATGTGCCTTCTTGTTGTCACAGGATGTCAGACTGTTGCTCTGGCCCGCCCGATCTCCGAGCTTGTCGCCAATCCAAAATATGTGGGATATGTTGAAAAGACGGGTGCGGCGCTGTGATCCAGTGCCAATCACCAAAGATTAACTGTGGAACCAGTTGAATATAGCATAGATATACCCCACGACGCCATTCGCGCCTTATATGCGTCAATACCATCACGTATCAACAAGTTATCGGTGCTCATGGAAGACCAGTGCCTACTATGCAACAGGACACATGCTGAACCTAGGTGACTGAAATGCTAATCGTTTCTGCAGTATATACATACAATAAAATGAACATGTCCCGTGAATATGAACTTCCCATCTCTAGTCTTTCATAGTGTTCTGTTTTTTGTGAACATGAGTGTATTTATTTATTTATTTATTTATTTATTTATTTATTTATTTATTTATTTATTTATTTATTTATTTATTTATTTATTTATTTATTTATTGATATCTCAGGAAATAATAATAAGTACGTTTACCACCCAGTCTAAAATTCGTACCGCCGGGCTGAGTGGCTCAGACGATTAAGGCGCTGGCCTTCTGACCCCAACTTGGCAGGTTCGATCCTGGCTCAGTCCGGTGTTATTTGAAGGTGCTCAAATACGTCAGCCTCGTGTCGGTAGATTTACTGGCACGTAAAAGAACTCCTGCGGGACTAAATTCCGGCACCTCGGTGTCTCCAAGAACCGTAAAAGGGTAGTTAGTGGGACGTAAAGCAAATAACATTATATTATTATTAAAATTCGTACCATGAGAAGGCAAGTATACAGAAGAGCACAGATTTGACCTAAGTTATGGTATCTAGACGTTGCGATATATATTTGGTCTCCCATTGGAATAATCTCTCCTGCCTTAATTGTGAGGACTGAGGCCAACCTCAAGTGCAAATACATATTTCCTATTCTAAGCTCGATTATTCACCATAGTTCATAATTTCATGGCCTGCCCCGTGGTGTAGGGGTAGCGTGCCTCTGTCTCGCCCGGAGGCCCCGGGTTCGATTCCCGGTCAGGTCAGGGATTTTTTCTCTCGACCTGAGGGCTGATTCGAGGTCCACTCAGACTACGTGATTAGAATTTGAGGAGCTATCTGACGGTGAGATGGCGGCCCCGGTCTCGAAAGCCCAGAGTAACGGCCGAGAGGATGCGTCGTGCTAACCACACGGCCCCTCGTAATGCGCAGGCCTTTGGGCTGAATAGCGGTCTCTGGGCAGGCCAAAGCCCTTTCAAGGGCTTTAAGTAACGTGGGGGTGGTTTTATCATAATTTCACGGAACTGAAGACCTTCAGTGAAACAAATATTGTAACGAAACTACAACACTCCAGGCCGTACAGGTCAGATATTCTGTCCATGTTATAGCCCTACATTATTTAACCGATTCCCTGATTAATGTAATAACTACCGTTGGTATACTGCTCTCCATAATGAGGAAATCAAATTAAGTAGTGCATGTGATGCAGTGCGAGAATGATGTTAACAGCGGGTCCAGTACAGTCCCTTTCTCTAAAACTGAGAGTTATACCCCTCCATCGACAGCCTTAAAAATAGTTTTCCGAGATTTCCCATTTTCACACCAGAAAATGCCGAGGCTCAATTTTAATTAAGACACCTTCCCAATCCTAACTTTTCATTGTCCGATCGTCGCCGAAAGAATTGTTGGTGCGATCTGACAGCTACTAACCTAGCAAAACGAACTGTGGTGTTTTCTGTACATTATTTCGGCATTCAAAGTACGACAAAGTAGGAACATGTTGCAAAACGTATTATTCGTTGAAGGGGTAGGGTATTTGGCTCTTACCTGGAAGCCCCGGTTCGACTTCTGGCCGGTCAGGATTATTAATCCTGCCAGAACGGAGTTCACGTAGCCTCGGGATACCAACTGAAGAGCTGCTGATAGAAGAGACAGCGGAACTGATCGTGGAAGCCAAGGTGTACAATTTAGAATGTCGTTACGCTGACCACGTGTCACTCCAATATCTTGGGGATTTCTGTGTGGACAGTAGTCATCTTGGCAGATTAAATGATTAATAGTATGTTTTTACAGTGGGTTTGTTTCGTTTTTTGGTGATTAGTATAGTTGATTAAGCGATCACCTCTACAGCCCTGAAGATGGTTTTCGTTGGTTCCTCATTTTCATACCAGGCAAATGGTGTGGCTGTCCTTTAATTAACGCCACGGCCGCTACCTTCCCAATCCTATCCCCTCCCCATCCCTCCGTCACCGTAACCTTGGACGTGTCAGTGCGACGTTAAACCACTAAGAAAATATGGCGATCGCCTCTTATGCACTACATTGTGGAGCGAAATGTGTGAAATTTAGGTCGAATTAATTTTATTCAATTCACCATACTATAATTAACGCGAGGATTTCTGAAATGGAAAGTTTGGTTTGGATTGGTTTGGATTCTACATTGGGGGGGGGGTCCCTTGGCTATGGTAAAAAAAATCGATGGTCACGTAAAACTGCACGCTTGCGTCCTTGTTTGCTTGCTTACTTTGAAGAACTCGTTGTCAAGCTATGACTCTAACTTCCTGCGTCTCTTTAAATCGATACCTGATTATTATTTTTAATGATTATTAATGCCACCAATTTTGGTACTGGAAATTTAATCGCAAAATATATTTTGACATCAAATTCATTCTACCTTGCTTAAATTACATTCACTGTGACATTTCGGCAATTTCCGGACTGTAATTCCCTGCCACCAAACAGAAAAACTTCTCTTAACCTCATAATTCCATTGAATTATTGTTGGCGTTAACTTGGTTTGCATGCTACTATCACACCCTGCCGGTCCCAACAATTTTAATCCGAAAATACAAAAAGGAACAGAAATTAATATTTCTTCAAAAGCCACTTTTTTTTTTTTTTTTTTTTTTTTTTTGCTAGTTGCTTAACGTCGCACCGACACAGATAGGTCTTATGGCGACGATGAGACAGGGAAGGGCTAGGAGTGGGAAGGAAGCGGCCGTGGCCTTAATTAAGGTACAGCCCCAGCATTTGCCTGGTGTGAAAATGGGAAACCACGGAAAACCACTTTCAGGGCTGCCGACAGTGGGGTTCGAACCTACTATCTCCCGAAAAGGCCACTTTAACAAGTCCAGAATATTTCAGAATGTGTTCTATTAAACTATTCCCTCTCATGATCAGATGTCACCAAACAGATATACACACACCGAGCTAGAGGCTGCGCGGTTTGTGTCACGTACCTATCAGCTTGCATTCGGGTGATAGTGGGTTTGAACCCCTCTTTCGGTGGCCCTGAAGATGGTTTTCCGTGGTTTGGAAACCACTCCGATCCCCTTCCTATCGTCACCGTAAGACCTACCTGTGTAGGTGCGACGTAAAGTAAAATTTATAAAAGGAAACCACCACGTACGTAACGTGATGTTAAATATTAAAGAAAGGTATCCGTGCAACACACAGTCCTTTTAAAGTGCCTCGAGTACCGGGCGAGTTGACTGCTGTCGATCCCGATGTACTGCAAAAACCACATATCAAATTGTCAGCGCGATGACTCCTCCACTGTATTGCTTAACTTCTTGTAATTTGGTTCACTGTCTCTCTTATTAGTGAACTCCTCTGTTGGCCTCACAAGACTGAATGAGCCCAGTCTAACCTTTGATCACAATTACAGTCATTCGATGAGCCGGAAGTCGGAATGTGACCTCCTACATCGTGGAGCGAAATGTATGAAATTTAGGTCGAATTAATTCAATTGTTGTGTATTTCTTCCAAATTAATGGAAATTAAATTAATGTTGTATTGTTCTAAGGAGTCAAACATTCACGAATATTTAAAAAGGTGGAATTGTGTAGGGTAAGATTGCCTAATTCCGTGACTATTCCTTTCAAATGTAATTTTTGAAGATTTTTATGCTTTCATACAACTGGGCTCTAGTCGCCGAAGTTAAAATCATGGTTCACATGCCTGAAATGTATCAAGGTTACACAGAGGATGCGTTAATTTTATGTTACTCAGTTTAATACATAAACATGTCACTTTACCGTACTACCGTGACATGTGCCCTAATTCCGTCGTACCGAGCTCGATAGCTGCAGTCGCTTAAGTGCGGCCAGTATCCAGTATTCGGGAGATAGTAGGTTCGAACCCCACTGTCGGCAGCCCTGAAGATGGTTTTCCGTGGTTTCCCATTTTCACACCAGGCAAGTGCTGGGGCTGTACCTTAATTAAGGCCACGGCCGCTTCCTTCCCTCTCCTAGACCTTCCCTGTCCCATCGTCGCCATAAGACCTATCTGTGTCGGTGCGACGTAAAGCAACTAGCAAAGAAAGAATTCCGTCGTAGTGGTATTCCAAATCCGTGAGGTGTTTCCTTGTTCCCTGATACTTACCTAAATAAATAAATGTTATTTATCAACTGTACTTATATTCTTTCAAAAGGTGACTCTATAACTGAATTGCAGTTTTATGTTCAAAATTACATGCAATTATATGTATATATCAAACTGTTGGTTCTCATATCATTACATTGTCTTTATGAGTAGACCATAGCACTTTGAAATAATCCGAAGCCCTGTTTATAGACCAGTGTTCCTTTGCTAGTTGCACAGCCTGCTTTTCATACTTCTTTTCAGAAGTAGGCTTAGCATCTCATGGTTCAGACATGTGCGATTTAATGGTTTTACCCACAACGCCTCCTCTTTTACCATAGCAGTAGATGAAAATAAAATAAATGAAACATAGACGTGTGTAGGCCTGAATACCGGAGTTCATCACGTTCCTAGTGTTACAACATTTATTTTATGATCACAAATCCTGTAGTGGAATAAACTCATCTTGAAAGTCATAATGACGCTGGGTGAAATTGTATGTTTACGAAATAACAGATTCCATTCCAATACACAGCATTAAAAGTTATTTATGTGTAGGGAGATATACTCTGACGATAATATGTAGGACACAAGGCAGAGAAAATAAAAACAAATCATGAAACTCGAAAGAATCTACTGTTTTCTAGAGAAGTGTGTGTGAGAAAATAATTACAGACCTGGAAAGCCAACATATTCATCTACCGCACAGACATTATATCAAAGCATATATTGTTGTATTTACACATAAGACAGAAACACAACTATGTTCTCACACCTGTTCAGAAATGACATAGTAGGTCGTACATCACACCCTAGACCCTAACGCTGGTGTTCACTTTTGAAAAGGCTAACTTCACGCAATGTGTTGAGAGTTAAGACAACGTTCTCTAGGGATGCCTATTGCCACGATATTCAATCACAGAAAGTATCACGGAATTAAGGTTACCAGAGAGTTAGGCATCCTTACCCTACGTGTATTTAGAATATAATATCGGGTACTGCTAATTTATTGTAGGGAAGTATTAGTTGTTTGTCTCAATTGTGTTTTTCGGGCAGGGTGCCCTTTGTTCATCTTCCGGCTCATGAACCAAGAAGAGCGAAGCTATTGAAGCTGCAGCTAGTTGGACAGAGAGCTGTAGCTATTCCACAACTGGTAATCCTCTTAGTTTTGACTAGTAGGCATCAATGGATCTAAAGAGCTACTGAAAGATTATCCCACGACTGAAATTAAAGTCGGAATTAGCCTTGTCTAGGTTTAAATGCAGTAATCTGGTGTGTTAAAGCATCCAAAACCAATTCCTCTTTGTCCTTTTTGACTTTCATATACTCAAGCTGGAATAAGCTGCTTTAACGTGTACGTGTTCAAAGCAGTGCCAGTACACATATTGTCGCTCGGTACTTGGCACTTGACGGCTCGGTTCGGCGCGGCGCGACACGGGGAATGCCAGATCAATAATGCGAGTATTTGCCGCCAGAGCTCCCTCGGTCTCCCTTCATCAGACTAATGGGAGCATAGGAAAACTATTATCTCACTGTTGAAGCACCGTCACTGATAGAATTCCCCTTAAATCTACTATCTGTGTATATACACCGCAGAAAGCTATTAGTTCATATTTCAGATAAGAGTTCGTGTTTAAAATCAGGCTCAGATTTACAGTAAAGGACACGAATTTCACCTTAGTAGTGCGTGCTACTTTAAAGTCCCCACCACAGACGTACTGCATCATACTGTACTATCTTTAACATCGATCCACCTGGCATGGACATCTGACGTGTTACTCGTGGCGCATATGTAAAGTGCATTGAAGGTAAAACTTCAAATACTAATGCCATGTATTTTTGTTCAGTACTAGAATAAATACATGATTACCGCAACCTAAAGTGTGCTGACACGGTGTGCATAGTTACATACATGTGTACATGATGATGTTTGTTTGGCATACCCTTTGATTGTTGCAAAATTTCAATCGATGCCAAGGAGTCTGAATAATAATAATTATAATAATAATAATAATAATAATAATAATAATAATAATAATAATACATCCCACTGACTAGTTTTATGGCTTTTAGAGCAGCCATGACCAGAATTTTGTCTCCCAGGAGTTCTTTTACGTGCCAGTATATCTACCGACACGAGACTGTCGTATTTGAGCACCCTGAAATACCAGTGGACTGAGTCGAGATCGAACCCGCCAACTGGGGCTCAGAAGGCCAATGGTCGACCGTCTGAGCCACTCAATCCGGCAGCCAGAATTTTTTGCCGTGGAATTTCTTTAATGTGCTGAAGGCTAACGCCACACAGTATCACATTTAAACGCCACCAAATATCACCGAGAACAACCGAGAACGAATTGGCTGCCTTAGTAATGGAAAGTAAGAAACTAACGTACTGTGCCACTCAGGTCAGCATATACGAGGGCGAATCAAAAAGTAAGTTATACTAGATTGCCGCGAGAGCACGCTGTGTGTCGTGACCGTGGCCAATACGAAGATTGGTGTGGAATCCCGTCGTGTTGTGTGTGCAGAGCGGGCTAGGCTCAATGGCGCGTCAACTGGATGTTCACTCCAAATTGGAATTGCGTGCAACGATCAGATTTATATGGGCTAACGGCTCAATTGCACGGACATGCATCGTAAAATCTGCTGTATATGGTGAGCGTGAAATTTCTCGCCCAGGTATTGTAAAGTGGTGTAAGCAATTTGACGCCAGACGCACGGATCTCACGGACGAATATCGCGAAGGCAGGCCAGCAACATCCAGTACCGTTGCAAATATTGATCGTGTGTATGGGATCATTACAGAGAGTCAGCGAATAACATTGCAGGAAATTGCCAGCATGCTGAACATATTGCTGGCAGTCTGTTCTCCATTATTTAGGAGAACCTTGAATTTCGTAAAGATGGGTTCCACGTCTGTTCACCGATGTTCATAAGGGACGTTTCCATTCGTCACTGGCATTTTTCCAACGGTATTCTGTGGAGGGCAATGCGTTTATGCAGCGAATCATTACAGGCGATGAAACGTGAGCCCACCACTTCACCCCCGGAACAAGGAAAACATCAATGGAATGGGTGCACACCAGATCACCATCAAAGAAGGCCAACCTTCAGCAAGAAAGGTAGTGGCGCCATTGATATTTGACAAGGAGGATGTGGTGCACGTGGAATTTATACCGAAAGGCACGACAATCAATTCGGCTTCGTATTGTCAAATGTCGGACAGGTTGTGTAAGGTAATTAAAGAAAAGCGGCGGGGAAGATTGAGCGCCGGTGTGATTTTGTTGCACTATAACACAACACCTTGCACGGCCCGCCAAACGTCCGAACTGATGCAGCGATTCAATTGGGAGATATGGCAACATCCTCCATACACTCCAGACTTAGCGCCATGCGATTATCATGTGTTCGCTAACCTAGAATCGGATCTCAGTGGACGACGATTCAGAAACGAGGAGGAGGTGAAAGCGCTGTGGGTGATTTCTACGCATCCGGAATCGAAAAGTTGGTTGACCGTTCCGAGAAATGTTTATTTTTTTTGCTAGGGGCTTTACGTCGCACCGACACAGATAGGTCTTATGGCGACGATGGGATAGGAAAGGCCTAGGAGTTGGAAGGAAGCGGCCGTGGCCTTAATTAAGGTACAGCCCCAGCATTTGCCTGGAGTGAAAATGGGAAACCACGGAAAACAATCTTCAGGGCTGCCGATAGTGGGATTCGAACCTACTATCTCCCGGATGCAAGCTCACAGCCGCGCGCCTCTACGCGCACGGCCAACTCGCCCGGTGAGAAATGTTTACAGTCTCGTGGGGTCTATGTGGAAAAGTGAACTTACATTGTATGTTGTCATAGGCGTGTTGCCTATTTGTAGGTGGTTTCATAAATTGCCATAACTAGAAGTGTAACTTACTTTTTGATTCGCCCTCGTACATGCATATCTGAGACGCCGTAGTGCCAGAATTGTGTTGATTTTCAAAGCTTTTCTCCATATGTTACCGTTCTTTGAGATAATATCTCACTCCAAAAGAGATCCATTGCAATCCTTACCAGCTTTAGATATAAAAGACAATTTAATACACTCCTGTGAAGGAATAGTTATTTATGCTACAAGAGCCTAAACTGGAGTTTTACCTAAGAGTTGAGATGAAAGGCTTGGCCGGTATTTCGATACGAATACGTGAAACAGATTCGCCTTTGAAACGTAACAATAAATTTTCATGATAGGCCTATGTTGATTTTATTTTATTTAAATAATATTGTGATGAACACATTGTGATGCTCAGTTCTGGGCCCACCATTCAAATTGTTGACATGTCTCGCCCACATGACCGAGTGTGGCATATGATAAATATCTGAGTACGGTACCTGGTTTACATGCGTTGAAAAGTTTCTGTTGGTTTAATTTTACGTTGGCGGAAGGCGAATGCCGTGTGAAACTACGGTATCGTAAAGCTTCACGTTCCACATTGTCTTGAAGAAATCAAACATATCAAATTTGACATAGAGATTGACAGTAATTTAAAACTAATATTGTGTGTGGAAGATAGTTCAAATAAACTTATGACAGGGATAGATGTACCAACTTAAGGCACTGGGATCAATAACAGCTTCAGTGTGCTTTGCTGTAGACTCCTCTGCCTGTTTCCAGTCATTTGACCGAATCATGAATGGGAGGAATGAAGGCCACATCTAGCGGCGAGAGTAGGAAGTGTGTCGGTCGCCGAAGCCTGTCGCATTCCTCTCGAGCAATGATTAATGATGATGATGATGATGCTTGTTGTTTAAAGGGCCTAATATCTAGATCATCGGCCCCAATGATTAATGACTGAAAAATGAAATGAAAGGATTTTGGAGGGTGTTTTTTCCGTGGCACTACAGCCCTTGAAGGGCCTTGGCCTACCAAGCGACCGCTGCTCAGCCCAAAGGCCTGCAGATTACGAGGTGTCGTGTGGTCAGCACGATGACTCATCTCGGCCGTTATTCTTGGCTTTCTAGACCGGGGCCGCTATCTCACCGTCAGTTAGCTCCTCAATTCTAGTCACGTAGGCTGAGTGGACCACGAACCAGTCCTCAGGTCCAGGTAAAAATCCCTGCCCTGGCCGGGAATCGAACGCGGGGCCTCCGGGTATGAGGCACGCTACCCCTACACCACGGGGCCGGCTTTGGAGAGTATTGCTGGAATGAGAGATGCCAGTGAAATCGGTGTACCCGAAGAGAAACCTGCCCCACCTCCGCTTTGTCCAGCAATGTCCTTTCGAGGTTATTAAAATCGACAGTGACCCCTCAGGGGCAGAATTCACACATTCTACCGTCTACTAAATCTATACTATTTGGACTCATTTAAAGGTGATAATAACATTCCTGGTCGGGGGATACAACTGGGGAGTATGACCAGTACCTCTCCCAGGCGGCCTCACCTGTTATGCTGAACAGGGGCCTTGTGGAGGGATGGGAAGATTGGAAGGGATAGACAAGGAAGAGGGAAGGAAGCGGCCGTGGCCTTAAGTTAGGTACCATCCCGGCTTTCGCCTGGAGGAGAAGTGGGAAACCACGGAAAACCACTTCCAGGATGGCTGAGGTGGGAATCGAACCCACCTCTACTCAGATGAACTTCCGCGGCTGAGTGGACCCCGTTCCAGCCCTCGTACCACTTTTCAAATTTCATGGCAGAGCCGGGAATCGTACCCGGGCCTCCGGGGGTGGCAGCTAATTACGCTAACCACTACACCACAGAGGCGGACATTATTATTATTATTATTATTATTATTATTATTATTATTATTATTATTATTATTATTATTTGGTTCCTTGGTTGAGTGATCAGCGGCGAGGTCTTCGGTTCAGAGGGTCCAGGATTCTATTCCCGGCCAGGTGGAGATTATAACACCATCTAGTTAATTCTCCTTACTGGATGTCTGGGTATTTGTGTTTGTGCCAATACCCTCCTCTTCACACACACACACACACACACACACACACACACACACACACACACACACACACACACACACACACACACACACACACACACACACACTACCAACCACCACAGAAATGCACATTATTGAGTACATCTCTTTA
Organism: Anabrus simplex; assembly: GCF_040414725.1. Lineage (NCBI taxonomy): Eukaryota > Metazoa > Arthropoda > Insecta > Orthoptera > Tettigoniidae > Anabrus > Anabrus simplex. The sequence goes on from NC_090266.1 coordinate 307,096,353, forward strand.
CATAGATTTTAAATCATAAAGAGCATCCAGCCGTAATACATGGCGAAGCGAAGTCAACACTTGTGACATTATTCTTCTTATTCATCTTATTACTACTACTACTACTACTACTACTAATAATAATAATAATAATAATAATAATAATAATAATAATAATAATAATAATAATAATATTAGCGTGTTTTGTGGATTGCAGAGGTGAAGGAAGTTGCGGGCATGAATGGGTCGATATAAGGCAATCAGAAGATTAATTTAAAACTATAAAATTATAGCTATATTTTCTTTCTCTGCTATTTTTTGGGGTTTCCTTTCAGATGTTAGATCTTAACAATTCAGGTACAAATGTCCATAGGATTAGGTAATAATTTTAGAAATTCGACTAACAATTAATTAAGCACATTGAGCTTGAAGATCCCTAATTATGCATTCTCCAAGAGCTTCTGCGGCTCCTTTCAAAAAACAGTCAAGGAGACGGATCTCGCAGTTCCCTTTTACACCATAGTAAGAGCCTCCTTCCTCTACACGTTTGTCTGGTAGACTATTCTCCAAACGTTACACCTTTCCAGCCTTCTAAATTCACCATTCAATATTTACATTAACATCTCTACATTAGTAGAAAGAGCATCCATGCTCAATAAAATTTACCTTTAACTTCCAGGCCTTTCAAAGGCACAACCTACATTTTACAAATACGAGCAGTATTCACTGTCTAGTATGCTAAGCAGTCTAACATCTTAAGATAAAAAGAATGAAATCGAATTTCACAGGGGTATTGAATACCCATTCTACCGGGCCTTTGTGAAAAACAATAGGTTCAATAACTGGCCCCAAAATTCAAAATGGTGGAGGCGGATATTTGCGCTTCTTGAAATTTGCAATGAACAGCTTAAAGCCCTGTTTAGGCTTATGGCCCGAAGTTACAGAGGCTAATCCTATACTACTGAGGTGACTAGATGGAGAAAATATTTAAGTTACAGAGATTACAAACGGTTACAAAATCATAGTCACCTCAAAATCAAGTTGATAGGGAACACAAGAGGGTATCTCACTCTCTATTCCCTGATTTCGGCTGAGTTCTTTTGGCTTGTTAGAAAAGTAAATGTAAGGTTTGAAAGTTACATTTTAGAAAATTAAACTTACATTATTAAAGATTGTAAACCTTTCCCTCAAGCTAGCTTTCAAAGATTATTACTTTGTAAAACCAGGACTACCATTACCTTGAGCTGATGGACTTCTCGACGATGGATGAGGCACCTCCGCCTCCCTTCACAACCAGACACACTAGACAGGAGCGATGAATAAGACAATTTGGTCGAAAATTTTCCAGCTTTTATACCCGAGAGGAAGGTTCCAGAAAACTCTGGGCTAAGGCCTGACCCACCCCCAATTCTACTTGGTTGATCAAATAAATACTAGAAGCGTTTGATTGGAGGAAAATAAATATATAAAATTCTCTATTGGCCAACATCGTAAGTTGGCGGGAGGAGACCAAAGTGCAGTAAACTTTAACACACCACAAACAAAGAATAATCAATTCAGAGTAGTAAACCTTAAAAAACATTAGATTTTTAATAGTTCCTCTTCACACCAGAGGGCATAACTTAAGTTTTTACTAGAGACATCTGTAGAGAAAAGTCCAAACTTCTTGTATTAGTTGTGCGTTTGAGTTAGTATATGGCATTCACCAAGGCGATTCATTTGAATGAACGGGGTGTGTGTACCATCCGGTAAAATTATTATTATTATTATTATTATTATTATTATTATTATTATTATTATTATTATTATTATTATTAATATATATACTGGTATTACAAAATATCTCTCTGTTCATGATATTAACTATAGGAGTAATCTACTCTCTAATCATAACAGTAGTCTTTGCTTCGCTTTGGGTACTTGGATATCTTGAGAAATGCACCGCGTAATTAGAGTATGTGGCGTCTGTCTTATAATCCGTGCGCTTCTGCAGGTGCAGTGGTGTGTGGTATTTTGTGAATACATCAGACATATATTTTTAGGGAAGCGTCCATTGCTTACATGATACATCTCGGCTTTCATATTGAATTCAAGTAAACCGAGCTCGATAGCTGCAGTCGCTTAAGTGCGGTCAGTATCCAGTATTCGGGAGATAGTGGGTTCGAACCCCACTGTCGGCAGCCCTGAAGATGGTTTTCCATGGTTTTCCATTTTCACACCAGGCAAATGCTGGGGCTGTACCTTAATTAAGGCCACGGCCGCTTCCTTCCCACTTCCAGCCCTCTCTCGTCCCATCGTCGCCATAAGACCTATCTGTGTCGGTGCGACGTAAAACAAATAGCAAAAAAAAAAAAAAAAAAGAATTCAAGTAATAGGACGAGAGAATACAATTTACTTTATGTCGCACCGACACAGATTGGCCTTATGGCGACGATGAGATAGGAAAGGCCAAGGAATGGGAAGGAAGCGGCCATGGCTGTAATTAAGGTACAGGCCCAGTATTTGCCTGATGTGAAAGCAACGGAAAACCATCTTCAGGGCTGCCGACTGCGGGGTTCGAACCCACAACGTCGCCCGGTGAGGACACGAGAAATCCGCTGATTAAGTATCCACCTTCCTTCTCATCTGTCTTTCTGAGGCTGAGTTCACACTGGTTTCGACCTCCGAACTTGTACGTTCGTGGTGAAGCCGAGCACATAACTCAAACCAGTCAGTGGCTTTAATTAGATCAACTTCACAATTTAATGAAGGGGAGAATTTATTTCACTTTTTCAGGAGTTCACTTCTGAACTAAAATTTTATTTCTCCATAACACATAACTGATTGTAATGTTTAAAAGAGTGTGGTGTTTATTCATTATATTAATTCAATTGTATAATCATTAGAACAGCCAATTAACCTGCACACATGTGAGTACTTTATTGTATTGCATTTGTTCCAATAATTTATCCTCAATACTCAATGACTTCTGTGTAATCAGCAAACGTGACAATACACTAAAAGTACGAGCTACTCTAAAGAATACAGTAGCAGCCTTGTTAAATCAGACAATGAGAGTACTGAATTTAAGCTTTAGTTAGTGAAACGTTAAAAACTAAAAAACTGTGAAAATATCGTTTGTTGGTCAAGATTACTCCCGTAACAATGGAAGGTGTACACTGAACGGGGACTATGAGAACACTAGTCCACTAGTCCACTATGCTCGATAAGAATGGTATGATATTCCATTACTTTATCTCCGTATCTCATTACTACCATAGTCGTTGAAATTATTATTGTAACTGGTCGAACCACCACCACCACCACCACCACCATCACCACCACCACCAGTGGGCAAGAACCCCACTGTCGTCAGCCGCGAAAAAGATTTTCCATGGTTTTCCATTTTCACACAAGGCATATGCTGGGGTTGTACCCTGATTAAGGCCACGATCGCTTCCTTCCCACTCCCAACCTTTTCCTATCCCACAGTCGACATAAGACCTATGCGTGTCTGCGATGCACATTGTACTTCTACTACTACTTACAAATAATTATAACGACTTCATTACTTCAACTAACGGTAAATACATTTCCATATTCGAGGGATTCCAACCACTGGAAAACAGTAGTCATTAGCTATTTATTTCCAGAATTCCTTTTCCTATTAATGAATTCGTAAATGATTCATTGTAATTGTTATTATGTCAACATCAGGAAATAATATTAATAATCATAATAATAATAATCCTATGTGTCTAAAGTCTTCTCTACTGCTTTAAATTTGATGAGACGTCAGAGCGTCATAATTTTGACTTATAAAGCGATTCTGTACCGATGGATATACTAGCAGGGCTCTTTCAGATTTAAACACTCTGAAATGCAAATTGACTGACCAGAAAATCGATCCCGCAATCATGCGTATATAATAAATAGGTTGAAATAAAGTCTGAAGGATTCTACCATATTTTCTTTTATAACCTCGTTAAAAATACCAAAATCATTTGGCAATTACTAATATGATTTCAGACATCGGAACTATTTCTTTTCTTCTCTTCTTTTATAGTAGATCCCAGTTTATATCGAAATCTCAGTTAACAGCGTTCAGTGGAACATAATAGACCTGAGTGATACTCTTGTTATACAGTATTTCGCCGCTCTGCACTCGTCCGCTCAACACAATGTTGTAAAATACCACGTGGTTCTCAATCAGTCCTTCGCAGTTCACCATCCGGCTCGTGGGCCGGTGCTGAGAAAAAGTTGTCACAATATAGAAGCCGACACGCGACTAAACAAACGATATCTCTGTGTTTGTTTGGACGTCAGAAACACATTTTTTAGAAATAATGGCTCCTTGAACAACTGTCTGCTCGGAATAAAATGTTGGGCAACAAAGGGGATCGAATCGGATTCGTATCAGTGCCTAATTTTTGCGGTAGTGTTCCGAACGTTTTTGCAGTGGTATATAGGAGATAGATTTTGGGCGGTCCAGTTTAGGATTAGAATTAGAATTCGTACAGTCTCGTCACGGGCCTGGTGACGAAATATTGACCTGAAATAAACGTTTACACTGCTGAGAAATGCATGTCCGCTTCTTAGTCGTGTGGTCAGCGCAGTGGCCTTTGGTTCAGAGGGCCCGTGTTCGATTCTCCACCGGGTCGGAGTTAATTTTGTCCGGTTGATTCCTCTAATTCGGGGGATGGGTGTTCTGGTGGCCTTAGTACTGCCCCCGTTAAAGGTCGGTGGCAGACACGAAGATCCCACGGATTGGATCATACGTGTGGCCTGGTAGTTAATATTAGGGACATTAAGGTAGGAAAATATCAAAGGATATATGGCGCGTATGGTTTTTAGTGCCGGGAGTGTCCGAGGACAATTTTGGCTCGCCAGGTGCGGGTCTTTTGAATTGACACCTGTAGGCGGCCGGCGCGTCGTGATGTGGATGAAACGAAGATGAAGTCGACACATACACCCAGCCCCCGTACCAGCGGAATTAACCAATTATGGTTGAAATTCCCGACCCTGCCGGGAATCGAACCCGGGACCTCTGTGACCAAAGGCGAGCACGCTAACCATTTAGCCATGGAGCCGGACAAAGGATATAAATAGCAACCAACAGATATGAAAAACAACCATTTTTATTAAAGAAAATTAAGAAGTTAAGTTAAAAGACTGACTGACTTCAAAGTAAATTAAATAATCAAACGTTAGAAACATGCCAAGAAGGAAGCCGTGCTTTCCAGTGTCGACTTAGTTAAACGTATGTTAAAAGACTTTCAGTCTGTCGAACACCCAAGTTCAATATGAATATTGATGTAATATTAAGTTACTAAAATTCATAGTATTAGTGAGTCTTCTTGATGTATTACATACTCGAAATTAGCTTTAAACATTATTTAACTTAACTTGCACTAATTTATTATCTTCAGACATTCAAATAAACTAAATTAAGCATGGAGCAGCGTCCTCGTAATACAAGTAAATTATTATTGTCGATGAAACCTCGTGTTATTACTCATGATCCCAGATTAACCCACTAAAACTTTATTCTGATTACAATAACTGACATTGCTCTGCTGAAGTTCTAAGTAAATGTGTACGGAAAAGAAAATAACTAACTGATGTCACCCTATGAGCTTGCCTCCGTTCAAAACAGAAGAGAATTATCAGTCTTGAAAATTGACATAATATTAAATTCTTCACTTCTTTTCATAAGTCAATTTACATCTTCCCTTGAATTACTTTACATTAATTCGGTTTACACCGTCTGATATACATTACTTATTTCAGTCACCATCGTTTGTTTTCCCTAACCGTAGAATATGTGACGATCTTGCCACAAATTATTAACAAATCTGATGTCTACGAACAGTGAATTAGTCAATTACTCTGCGATTCAGACAAAATAATTATTAATCTAACGCTGAATCATCAGCCTCATTCCGGCAGAACTCATTGTTCGCTACAAATCACCACAAAAAGTTACTTCGCAATGCAACATCACACAATATAACCGATATGCACAAATAAGTATAAAAATATAATAAAAGTCACATCGAAAATCAATACACACAAGACACACGCTATTTACAAGTTTCTCTTGCAGGAGTAATTAAATTTCATGACTTTTATAGTTTTTGTTTGGGTGAGGACAGGATAGAATGGGTTAATTGAAGATCTTTTTAGATGTACCCTCTATTGTCCATCGTCAGTGACAGATTTTTTTTTTTTGCTAGTTGCTTTATGTCGCACCGATATAGATAGGTCTTATGCGACGATGGGATAGGAAAGGCCTAGGCGTTGGAAGGATGCGGCCATGGCCTTAATTAACGTACAGCATGGTATGAAAATGAAAAACCACGGAAAACCATCTTCAGGGCTGCCGACATTGGGATTCGAACCCACTATCTCCCGGATGCAAGCTCACAGCCGCGCGCTCCTAACCGCACGGCCAACTCAGCCGTTAGTGACAGAATTAATAAAATTCCACTTGTTATGTGTATGTCGTCAAATAATGGAAATCGTGCACAAAAGAAGTAATTACACTTCGGAGTAAGTCAAATGTTGATTAAAATAATCCTAAATAACCTTCATCTTATATGGCGTGGGCTGGTACTCCTCTGACATTACTTGAAATTGAGTTGAGTAGGTATAAAAATTTCCTGTCACATTATTAGCATGATACTTGATCACATTGCAATAATCAAGCCGACATGTGCTCCACAATCTGCTCCACAGTTCATAAATGTAGGTACAAGGACCTAACCGTATATTCCTCCGGCAATTCGTATTAAATTGAGCACACAACTTCGCATATAATTCAATTATCACCAACAATAACATCAAAGATTAACACCCAACCACACAATTACTTAAATGTAATAATTATCCTAATGATGGGCAATATCACAACTTATTAAGTTATTTTTATAGTTATTACCATTATTTCTATTAACTTACCCAGCCATGCCAAGATCATTCTATAATAAGTCTAGAATCTAGATGACTCATGCAGAAATGACTCAACGTAGTGATACTTAATTTTTAGAAGAACTCAACCAACATATTCTTGCAACTGGTTTAACGTCGCACTAGCACAGTGAAAGTTTTCGGGGACGCGAGGATGGGAAAGGATAGAATTTGGAAGGAAGCAGCCGTCCTTATTTATGGTGTGAAAATGGGAAACCACTGAAAACTATCTTCAGAGCTGCCGTCGGTGGGATTCGAATTCTCTATCTCCAGAAATTATTATTGTGATGGCTACCGGAACCCTAACCACAGGGCCAACTCTCTCGGTGCATAACTAACTCTTCTTGTATAACATTACAAGTAGAATAGCACCAGAAATATGATTCAGATGCACTAATTTAGCGTGTTGGACCATGATCATTAGGTTGTAATTTTTATTTTTAACGTCGTTGACCTTAGGAATAGTTGCACTTGAAGAAATAACTCACACACATGACTACTAGTCTAATCCCATAATACATCAGATTTCAAATCTACTATAAATCACTATATAAGGAGTAGCAATGGAATGTTTGACACTACAATATATCTAACTAATAGGCTAGATTTGAACTGAAATTGAGAGATATGATTGTGATATATTTTAGAAAGAATTGGACATAAATTATTTTATAACATCGTACTTACTTTGTGATGGTGTTCGACCTAGTTATGGCTTCGTTGCTCCGGAAACTCGACTTCTAGAATCAGGGCTGTGCTTCCATTCTAGTGAAGCATGCTGCTCAGTTCGTCACAGGATGGTGTTGAATATCCCTCGTTGGAAGTTCCTTTGATGTTGATCCAGCAATGAAGCGTCCAATCTAGACTTACTGGAAGACCGAAAGTGAGGTGCACATTTTAGGATTATGTCCACAACCACGGGCTAATTGTCGATATAGAGCGATGTAAAGGATACTTAACTTGCAACACGCCGAATGGGAACAGAGAAAGAATTCTCTCGACTCACTCTTGTATGAGTTTTTCCCTGCTGTCTGTCTGTCTGTTTGTCTTAATACAGAAATCAAATTCTCTTGGTTGTCACAACGATTGCCTGCACCCTCTGCGGTTGACATTTCATGATCGGAAAACTCCAGAAAAGCACATGCAATTAGTTGCTTAGACATTCGAATAATACTCCACTTACTACAGACTGACATAGTTTTCCCTTTGGTAGGGTAGAAAAAATCAGAAACAATCCTGAAGCACAAAAATTACTGTACTTAAATACACAGGTGTAGTTGGCCTTGGCCGACTGCTCAAGGTTGTTGTCCAAGACGTTCGGCGGAAGATGCCATACTTACGCGGTGGAGAAAATGATACTCTCAATGCTCCACACAACCACTATACATCACGTTGTTAATATGATGGGTACAATACACATCATCAGTTAGACTACCCCCTACAAACCAACACAGAAGCATGCGATCTCCACATAGGTATGGCGTCAGGAAAGGCACCAACCGTAAAACAGAGATACGTCCATACAAAGTGCCTACCCCATGCAATTGGGGAAAGACAGTTTTAGTCGAGCTGGGGAAGCGAGAGGATGTGTTGTGTTGACTGAGTAACATGGGAACTGCTGTTCAACAGTATCAGATGATCATCAATCAATCAATCAATCAATACTGATCTGCATTCAGGGCAGTCGCCTAGGTGGCAGATTCCCTATCTGTTGTTTTCCTAGCCTTTCCTAAATGATTTCAAAGAAATTGGAAATTTGTTGAACATCTCCCTTGGTAAGTTATTCCAATCCCTAACTCCCCTTCCTATAAATTAATATTATTTGTCCCAATTTGTCCTCTTGAATTCCAACTTTATCTTCATATTGTGATCTTTCCTACTTTTAAAGACACCGCTCGAACTTATTCGTCTACTGATGTCTTCCCACGCCATCTCTCCGCTGACAGCTCGGAACATACCACTTAGACGAGCAGCTTTCTCCCAAGTCTTCCCAGCCCAAACTTTGCAACATTTTTGTAACGCTACTCTTTTGTCGGAAATCACCCAGAACAAATCGGGCTGCTTTTCTTTGGATTCTTCCAGTTCTTGAACCAGGTAATCCTGGTGAGCGTCCCATACACTGGAACCATACTCTAGTTGGGGTCCTACCGGAGACTTATATGCTCTCTCCTTTACATCCTTACCACAACCCCTAAACACCCTCATAACCATGTGCAGGAATCTGTGCCCTTTATTTACAATCCCATTTATGTGATTACCCCAATGGAGATCTTTCCTTATATTAACACCTAGATACTTACAATGATCCCCAAAAGGAATCTTCACCCCATCTACGTAGTAATTGAAAGTGAGAGGATTTTTCCTATTTGTGAAACTCAGAACATGACTTTTAACCCCGTTTATCAACATACCATTGCCTGCTGTCCATCTCACAACATTGTCTAGGTCACGTTGCAGTTGCTCACAATCTTGTAACTTATTCATTACTCTATAGAGAATAACATCATCCGCAAAAAGCCTTACCTCTGATTCCACTCCTGTACTCATATCATCTATATATATATAAAATAACTTGTCCTGACTGACTGATTCATCATCGCCGAGCCAAAACTACTGGACATAAAGAGATGAAATTTTGGGGATATATTCATATTAAGACGTAGGTGCTCGCTAAGAGAGGATTTTGGGATATTCCTTCGCTAAGGGGGTGAAAACGGGGGTGAAATTTTAAAATGAGTTGCTCTATATCTCAAAACTTTAAAAGTTTACAGATGTAAAAATTGGTATTTAGAATCGTCTTTAAAAATAAGGAAACACGTATTTTTTTGTTTTCAGAAAATCCCAATAGGAGGGGTGAAAAAGGGTGAAAATGGGGAAAATGGGTTGAATGCCTTTAATCAGGATACCGGTACCTATATCTCAGAAACTGAAGATATTACAGACCTGAAAATTGGTACGTTTGATCTCTTTTAAAAATAAAGAAACACGTATTTTTTTGTTTTTGGAAAATCCAATTAATGGGAGGGTGAAAAGGGGGTGAATTTTTAAAATGAGTGAATCTATATCTCCAAACTTTTAAAGTTTGCAGCTGTAAAAATTGGTATTTAGAACCTTCCTTAAAAATAAAGGAACACGTATTTTTTTGTTTTCAGAAAATCGCAATAGCAGGGATGAAAAAGGGTGAAAATGTGGGGAAATGGGTTGAATGCCTTTAATCAGGATACCGGTACTTATATCTCAGAAACTGAAGATGTTACAGACCTGAAACTTGGTACTTTTGATCTCTATTAAAAATAAAGAAACACGTATTTTTTTGTTTTTGGAAAATCCAATTAATGGGAGGGTGAAAAGGGGGCGAATTTTTAAAATGAGTGAATTTATATCTCCAAACTTTTAAAGTTTGCAGATGTAAAAATTGATATTTAGAATCTTCATTAAGAATAAAGAAACACGTATTTTTTGGTTTTTTGAAAATCGCAATAGGAATCGTAAAAATGGGTGAAAAAGGGGTTGAATGCCTTTAATGAGGCTACTTATATCTCAGAACCTGAAGATATTACAGACCTGAAAATTGATGTTTGGGATCTCTTTAAAAAATAAAGAATCACGTATTTTTTTGTTTTTCGAAAATCCAATTAATGGGGGGGGTGAAAAGGGGGTGATTTTTTAAAATGAGTGTATCTATATCTCAAAACTTTTAAAGTGTATGGATGTAAAAATTGGTATTTAGAATCTCCTTTAAAAATAAAGAAACGCGTAATCTTTTGTTCTCGGAAAATCCCAATAGGAAGGGTGTAAAAGGGTGAATAATGGGTTGAATGCCTTTAATGAGGCTTCTTATATTTCAGAACCTGAAGATATTACAGACCTGAAAATTGGTATGTGGTATCTACTTTAAAAGTAAAGAAACACGTATTTTTTCGTTTTTTGAAGATATAAATATTGGGGGTTGAAAGTGGGGGGTGAATTTTTAGAAATGAGTGTGTTTACATCTTAAAACTTAAAAATTTACAGATGTAAAAATTGGTAGTTAGAATCTCCTCTAAAAATAAAGGAACACGTATTTTTTTGTTTCCTGTAAATCCCAATAGGAGGGGTGTAAAAGGGTGAAAAATGGGTTGAATGCCTTTAATGAGGATACTTATATTTCAGAACCTGAAGATATTACAGAACCGAAAATTTGTATATGGGACCTCCTTTAAAAATAAAGAAACACGTATTTTTTAGTTTTTGGAAATCCAATTAATGGCGGTTAAACAGGAGTGACAAATTGGGTGAATTTTTTGAAAGACTATATCTACAGAATATCTTGGAAACGTAAAATGTTACAGACGTAAAAAGTGGGTGTTTGGAATCTCCTGTAAATGTAAAGAAACATAGGTGATTTGTTTTTGGAAATCCACCTAAGGGGAACTCAAAAGTGGTGAAATTTTAAAATGAGAATTTTTACAGTATATCTAAAAAAACTTAACATGTTACAGAAGTGAAAAATGGTATTTTTTATCTCTATTAAACATAACGAATCGTGTATTTTTATTTTTCGGAAATACCACTTGGGTGGTGGGGGGTGGGTAAGAGTGACTGAAAATGGTGTTGAATTCTTTTAATTAGGCTACTGATATCTCAAAAATGAAGATGTTACAGACGTGAAATTCGATATTTGCAATCTGCTTTAAAAGTAAAGAAACACGTATTCTCGGAAAATCCAATGAGGGGGGGGGGGGGGGGGTGAAAGTATTGAAAATTTAATTGACTTAATTGTATGAGAATGCAAACATCTAATAAAAACTAAAGTTGTTACAGACGTGAAAATTCGTATTTAGATCTCCTTTAAAAACAAAGAAAAACGCGTTTCGGTGGGGAAACCATCTTGGAGGGTGGGAGTGTAAAGGAGTTGAATTCCTTTCATGACGACACATAAATCAAAAGCTGAAGAAGTTAGAGTCGTGATAATTGGTATTTAGAAGATCTTTTACTATTAAAGAAGCAAGTATTTTTTGCGGGAAAATTCACTTACGGGTGGGGGGGAGTAGTGTGAGATGAAGTGAAAAAAATAAATTATTTTTATGGGGATACTTATATCTCAAAACTGACGGCAATAGACGTGAACATTGGTGTTTGGAATCTCCTTTAAACATAAAGAAACAAGCCTTCTTTTAATTTTTTTTGGGGGGGGGGTTTGCCGGTAAATAAACTTAACGGCGGTGGGGTGTAGAAGGAGGTGAACCCATTGATTTTACTGTTCTTAATGTACTTATAAGTATCCTCCTTTGCTAAGGCGGCAGCGCGCGGGCCTCTCTCACAGCTGGGTTCCGTGGTTCAAATCCCGGTCACTCCATGTGACATTCGTGCTGGAAAAAACGGAGGTGGGACAGGTTTTTCTCCGGATACTCCGGTTTTCCCTGTCATCAGCCTTTCCAGCAACACATAATAGTAATAGTAATAATAATAATAATAATAATAATAATAATAATAATAATAATAATAATAATAATAATAATAATGTTCCGGACCGTCGTCAAATGTGCGGATCGCGCTGGAAACGGCTCCTGGACGGGTAATGACTAAGAATGCAGTCCGGCCGCGGGTTCAGTGCCGCCAAAGCACCCAATATGACACCACGCCGGATCTCCTGAAGGATTTTATACATATTAAAATGATTATAGGAAAAGATGGCAAAGATTTACGGAGCCAACTGACCGGGAGGAATACCTGAGCCTAGCCCGGGAAGTACGAAATCGATTGCTGGAAAGGAAGATTGAAAAATGGGAGGAAACGTGCCGTAATCTAATAGAAAACGAGTCAGATCGGGAATTTTGGTGGATTCTCACAGAAAACGAGTCAGATCGCGAATTTCGGCGGATTATATATCTAAAACAATAAGCATTCAATTATAAATTTCAGTACAATACCGTAGCGAAGCACGGGTATCTTGCTAGTCTATATATATAAAATAACTTGTCCTGACTGACTGACTGACTGACTGACTGATTCATCATCGCCGAGCCAAAACTACTGGACATAAAGAAATGAAAGTTTGGGGATATATTCATATTCAGATGTAGGTGCTCGCTAAGAGAGGATTTTTTGATATTCCGTCGCTAAGGGGGTGAAAAGGGGGGTGAAATTTTAAAAAGAGTGTATCTATATCTCAAAACTTTAAAAGTTTACAGATGTAAAAATTGGTATTTAGAATCTTCTTTTAAAATAAGGATACACGTATTTTTTTGTTTTCTGAAAACCCCAATAGGAGGGGTGAAAAAGGGTGAAAATGGGGAAAAATGGGTTGAATGCCTTCAATCAGGATACCGGTACTTATATCTCAGAAACTGAAGATATTACAGACCTGAAAATTGGTACTTTTGATCCCTTTTAAAAATAAAGAAACACGTATTTTTTTGTTTTTGGAAAATCCAATTAATGGGAGGGTGAAAAGGGGGTGAATTTTTAAAATTAGTGAATCTATATCTCCAAACTTTTAAAGTTTGCAGATGTAAAAATTGGTATTTAGAATCTTCATTAAAAATAAAGAAACACGTATTTTTTTGTTTTCGGAAAATCGCAATAGGAGGAGTGAAAAGGGGTGGAAAAAGGGTTGAATGCCTTTAATGAGGCTACTTATATCTCAGAAACTGAAGATATTACAGACCTGAAAATCGGTGTTTGGGATCTCCTTTAAAAATAAAGAAACACGTATTTTTTGTTTCTGGAAAATCCAATTAAGGGAGGGGGTGAAAAGGGGGTAATATTTTAAAATGAGTGTATCTATATCTCAAAACTTTTAAAGGTGATAGATGTGAAAATTGGTATTTAGAATCTCCTTTAAAAATAAAGAAACACGTATATTTTGTTTTCGGAAAATCCTAATAAGAAGGGAAGAAAAGGTTGAAGAAGGGGTCGAATGCTTTTCATGAGTCTACTTATATTCCAGAACCTGAAGATATTACAGACTTGAAAATTGGTATTTGGGATCTACTTTAAAAGTAAGGAAACACGTATTTTTTCGTTTTTGGAAAATCCAAATATTGGGGGTGAAAAGGGGGGGGGGAATTTTTAAAATGAGTGTGTCTACATCTTAAAGCTTTAAAATTTACAGATGTAAAAATTGGTAGTTAGAATCTCCTCTAAAAATAAAGGAACATATATTTTTTGTTTCCAGTAAATCCCAATAGGAGGGGTGTAAAAGGGGGAAAAATGGGTTGAATGCCTTTAATGAGGATACATATATCTCAGAAACGAAAGATATTACAGAACTGAAAATTTGTATATGGGATCTCCTTTAAAAATAAAGAAACACGTATTTTTTAGTTTTTGGAAAATCCAATTAATGGCGGTTAAACAGGAGTGACAAATTGGGGTGAATTTTTTGAAAGACTATATCTACGGAATATCTTGGAATCGTAAAATGTTACAGACGTAAAAAGTGGGTGTTTGGAATCTCCTGTAAATGTAAAGAAACATAGGCGATTGGTTTTTGGAAACTCCACTTAAGGAGAACTCAAAAAGGGTGAAATTTTGAAATGAGAATTTTTACTGTATATCTAAAAAACTTAACATGTTACAGAAGTGAAAAATGGTATTTTTTATCTCTGTTAAACATAAAGAACCGTGTATTTTTAGTTTTCGGAAATATCACCTGGGTGGAGTGGGGGGGGGGTAAAAGTGACTGAAAATGGTGTTGAATTCTTTTAATTAGGCTACTGATATATCAAAAATGCAGATTTTACAGACGTGAAATTTGATATTTTCAATCTGCTTTAAAAGTAAAAATACACGTATTCTCTAAAAATCCAATGAAGCGGGGGGGGGGGGTGTGTGTGAAAGAATTGAAAAATTAATTGGCTTAATTGTATGAGAATACATACATCTAATAAAAACTAAAGTTATTACAGATGTGAAAATTCGTATTTGGATCTCCTTTAAAAACAAAGAAAAACGCGTTTTGGGCGGGAAACCATCTTGGAGGGCGGAAGTGTAAAGGAGTTGAATTCCTTTCATGAGGACACATAAATAAAAAACTGAAGAAGTTAGAGTCGTGATAATTGGTATTTAGAAGATCCATTACTATTAAAGAAACAAGTATTTTTTTCGGCAAAGTTCACTTAGGGGGGGGGGGGTGAGTAGTGTGAAATGAAGTGAAAAAAGTAAATTATTCCTATGGGGATACTTATATCTCAAAACTGAAGGTAATAGACGTGAACATTGGTGTTTGGAATCTCCCTTAAACATAAAGAAACAAGTCTTCTTTTAATTTTTTTGGGAGGGGGGGGGGGTGGCGGTAAATAAACTTAACGGCGGTGGGGTGTAGAAGGAGGTGAGACCAATTGATTTTACTGTTATTAATGTACTTATAAGGATCCTCCGTTGCTCAGGCGGCACCGCTCCGGCCTCTCAAAGCTGTGTTCTGTGGTTCAAATCCCGGTCACTCCATGTGACTTTCGTGCTGGACAAAACGGAGGCGGGATGGGTTTTTCTCCGGATACTCCGGTTTTCCCTGTCATCAGCCATTCCAGCAACACATAATAATAATAATAATAATAATAATAATAATAATAATAATAATAATAATGTTCCGGACCGTCGTCAAATGTGCGGACCGCGCTGGCAACGGCTCCTGGACGGGTAATGACTAAGAATGCAGTCCGGCGCGGGTTCAGTGCCGCCAAATCACCCAATATGACACCACGCCGGATCTCCTGAAGGATTTTATCCATATTAAAAATGATTAACGGAAAAGATGGCAAAGATTTACGGACCCAACTGACCAGGAGGAATACCTGAGCCTAGCCCGGGAAGTACGAAATCGATTGTTGGAAAGGAATATTGAATAATGGGAGGAAACGTGCTGTAAAATAATAGAAAACGAGTCAGATCGGGAATTTTGGAGGATTCTCGCAGAAAACGAGTCAGATCGCGAATTTCGGCGGATTATATATCTAAAACAATAAGCATTCAATTATAAATTTCAGTATAATACCGTAGCGAAGCACGGGTATCTTGCTAGTTTATATATATAAGAAAACATAAAGGTCCAATAATACTGCCTTGAGGAATTCCCCTCTTAATTATTACAATGTCATATAAAGCTTCGCCTACTCTAATTCTCTGAGATCTATTTTCTGGAATCATAGGTCGATGGCACGGACGTGTGAATCGTAAGCGTACGACAAGTGTGAAGGGTAACCGGGAACAACACGGCTTGCAGGTATCTCTGATTTCGCATCAGTGATGACAATACAGATTATAAAAAGAGGTATTGAATAGAATCCTGGTCCCGGTCCAGGTCCAGTGTAAGCAGTTGGCTGGGATGAGTTGGAGACGGTCAAAGAAATAACCGTAGAGGCTTGTCAGGTGGAACAAACTAGAGACCTTATCTGGGAACAATATAAGGAATTGGAGCAGATCAATGAGTGTGTAAAATAAGGACTGAGAATAATAATCGAGAAGATTGTGAAGAATAGAGTTGAGTTAGGAATACCGGAAGCCAAAGTAAAGAGTGTGTAGGAATAGTTAAGACACGTAAAGCATCAATAAAATATGATCAACCAGGAAGCCAGGAGAGTGAAAATGAATATTTAAATGATACAGTGAATAAGGATGTTGGACGTTATACAAAACCGTATAAGGATGAACTGCAGTGAAGTGGGCGTATATGATGTACGCAGATTGAGTATAGTGAAGGGAAAGAGACAAATTAAAGTCAAGTCATCGTCGGCTTTGATGGCAAATACATTTTAAGGAACACCAGGAATATAAAGGGAGGAAAAATATGGGTGAAATTGGACATGACCATAGATGTCATAATGGAGCAGATAATTCTTCGTTTACATTTAGGGAGAGCAACGAATTCAGGATTCAAGGCGTATATACTAGGAAAGTGCCTGATAGTTGGTGGTGGTAATTGGTGGCGAGCTTGTACACCAGTACAGCTAAAGGAAATGGATCAGCTGTAGCACAAAACAGCAAAATATGGTGCGTACGATGGATAAAGAAGTGGGCACGATTGCCATGAGTAAGGATATTGCTCGCCCAGGAACTTGCCACACTACGGGTAATAGAGGGGATCAGTTGACTGCAAGGTCCGTGAAAGGAAGCGGACAGAAGAATTCGTAAACGTCGGAGTAGCTGACTGCCGGTTCGAGTCACGTCCAGTGTCCTGCAGAGGGACGAGGGAAACAGTGTCCAAAGATAAAAATTAAATATTAAAGGACTTCTGGTTCAGATAGTGTAAGTCACGTGAGGACAATATAGACAAAGAAATTATTAATTTACCAAAAGGTTGTATTTTAGAAGTAAGGAATGCGAGGGTACAAGAAGTAAGATTACCAACCTGACAGAGGGTCAAAATCAATAGGAATGGGGACTAGGATATATGAAAATAGCGGGATTTTCGAATAAAATAGAAAACGAACAGCTGAAACAATTATATTAATGGCCGAAATGGACAATTTTTACATTTGTTTAGAGTTAGAATGCACCAGGATGTGAAGAAGTCCATGTGGACTGTTTTGAAATCTATAAGAAGTAGAAGAGCCGGTATAGGGAGATATCCTGGTGGAATACTAACCTCAATAAGGATCGATATACAGGGTGTTTCTGTAAGAGCGTGAATTTTGTTTTGCTAGGGGCTTTACGTCGTTCCGACACAGATAGGTCTTATGGCGACGATGGGATAGGAAAGGCCTAGGAGTTGGAAGGAAGCGGCCGTGGCCTTAATTAAGGTACAGCCCCAGCATTTTCCTGGTGTGAACATGGGAAACCACGGAAAACCATCTTCAGGGCTGCCGATAGTGGGATTCGAACCTACTATCTCCCGGATGCAAATGTAAAAATTTAACAGGACATAGAGAATGCTCCACTGAACAATTTGATGTAGGGATCCTGGGGTCGGAGAAGGCAGCTTAAGGAGATAATAGGTATACAATCGGATTACTGTGTACATTTTTATTTACATTAGTTACAGTTAACTGCAAATACCATCATTGATACAATGACTTTGCCATTTTCACTGTATCTTACAAAATGTGCTGAAACTGACGGCCATCAACCTCATTGCATGCGTGTTTCATAGCACGTTCTCTCATGGACCAATGTAAATACGACACAACAGAGCCACCTTATGGACAGGTAATGTAAACAAAACCTGCATCATGTCGTCCTCCTCGATTCCTTGCAGGAAATAATGAATGTACATGTAAATAAAGAGCACAGCACGTGTAAACTTGTGTGCATGTTAGTTGTAAATAAGCTGGAAAACAGTAATGTGAGACAAAGTTGCAGAAAAGTTTACTACCATATCTCCTTAGCCTCTTTCTCCTGACAAATTTTTGCACGCTCTTACGGAAACACACTGTATAAGGGAAAGTTGAACTGACAGAAACAGAAATAGAAGAAGTCCTTGGGATAAAAACGAAGACGAATTGGAAGGGAGAACCACTGCACACAGTATCACACATGCATTAGCCAGAACCCAGAATTATTGGAACCCCGGGCGCCTTCGTTAAAATACAGTGACAATGCCACGGAGTTATCACACCCCTCTACAAGCCTCTGAGGTTCCTGATACAGTTTATCGTATCCTGTATAACGCTTATTCTCACCGGTTCTGGAGTAACATTCGTATACAATATATTTACTAGAATGCCTTAGCGTGTATAAAGAACAGATTAGACTCCGTAGTAAGTAGAGCCATATATGTGTGTTGCGTAACTGAGACAGTGTAGAGGTGACTTCATCTGATGCATGAATATGGCAAGTTTGTGTTATATAGAATAAGTTCAATTTGCATGTTGCGATGAAGACACACGCGATTATTCTTTCAGAACATATGTGGATTTTCATTTCACTAAATCAATGAAGCACTGTCACTGTTTCTTATTCAATTTCTGACCGCGGCCTTTTTCTGCTTCCCTCCACCTTCTAAGGTAAGTGTGCTTTTTCCTCTTGTTTGGTGGATTCTTCTGTGTTGTTGTTTTTGCTTGACCTTTTTTTTGCCCTTTCTATGGTGTTCGCTTTAACTCCCACTTTGGGGCGGACACGCTACCAACCTTCTCACCTGGGGCCTCACTCCCAGGGGTGTGAGCGTCCGAAGGTTGTTTCGGGGACCTTGAGGATGGTGTCGATTTCAAAACATGCATAAAACTTAAATAAGTTCAAAGACCAAATCACTTAATTAGGGAATAATTCAAATTAGTCGTACATAATAAACTTATTAACTCTCAGGTTACTTTTGAATTCTCTACACGAAGTTGCTTAAATAACTACACATGATTTTAATATATGAAGAAATTAATATTGATCAACAAATGCTTATGGTGCGTTTGATTAACATAGCTGCAATTGTTAAAACTTGGTCTGTAAGAAAAGTGTATATTATTCCTCTTATCACCTTAACGCTCTGTGAAGTTAAAGAAAACAAAACTCAAATAAATTTACATAACGAGTGGATTTCTCTCGAATATTTCGTACCCACTAATGACAAGTTTAATCTGTACTCAAATAACTTGCACCATGATAAACAATTATAATTCACGATAATAATCTACATCAAACCTTAAACACAACACAGTGAAAACCATCTAGAAAATGCGATTACAGAAATATCTGAAATACGCTACTCACTCAAACTTCCGGAGGCTAGTGGTCAAAACTATGGGGTTTCATGTAGCGATTATAAATTTCATCAGCTAGGTTACGCAAGGTTGAATCGGAATGATTATCCCATCTGAATCGTTAAATCGCATCTAGGCCTACCACAACGTATCGTTTACCCCACTAACGTCCTCCCTTGACATAACTCAACCATTAACCACTACCATTCAATACAATCTTTTCCACAACAACTCTCCATGACAACTATCACTGTTTACAAACCAAGAAAATATATGCGTGAGTCCAACTATTCAGTAAAATAATATGAGTGTTCTACTATCCGGCTCCATGGCTAAATGCTGGCCTTTGGTCACAGGGGACTGGGGTTCGATTCCCGGCCGCGTCGGATATATTAACCATAAATGGTTAATTCCCTTCGCTCGAGGACTGGCTACTTGTGCTGTCTCCAGCATCCCTGCAACTCGCACACCACACACCACACACTATCCTCCACCACAATAACACGCAGTTACTTACACATGGCAGATTCCGCCCACCCTCATCGGAGGGTCTGCCTTACAAGGCCTTACAAGAAATAGCCACACGAAATTATACGAAATTATTATAGTGTTCTGCTCAATCTGTATTACTCCTAGATTCAACTCAAAAGGTTCCTTAAAAATGCAAAATGAAATGGCTGTAACCTACTAAAGTGTCCCAATCTCACCAACATCTATCAACTCCTAGCGATGTTGCAACTGAACCGGGATCTCTGAGAATTCAGCAGTACAACGACATGAATACAATTAGCACAGAACAATCTTATCAAGGGGCTTTCAAACTAGGACTTTTCTTAAAGTTAGAATTTTTAACTCTTTGAGACCCAAGGAGAATTCAACCAGCTTAATTTGACATGTTGGACCAAATACATCAAAAACCTGCTGGACATACAATTTATTATGGAATCCGAACTACAAAACCCTAACGAAATATCACGTCAAGCCGAACTCACACATCAGGGCATTCGAACAGCTCTTGGTACACTGCAGACAACCTTCAACCTCTCTCAGCATTTCAAGAACTCATTCTGAACCATAAAATCGTGCACTACGCAATAAACTATCACATAAGCTCTATAGGCTGCCATAGACAGTATCCACTCGAGAACAACGGCACAAGGTCACCTAAGTAAGCCGGGCTGAGTGAATCAGACGGTTGAGGCGCTGGCCTTCTGACCCCAACCTAGCAGGTTCCATCCTGGCTCAGTCCGGTGGTATTTGAAGGTGTTCATATACGTCATCCTCACGTCGGTAGATTTACTGGCACGTAAAAGAACTCCTGAGGGACAACATTTTGGCACCTCGGTGTCTCTGAAAACTACCAAAGGTAGTTAGCGGGACATAAAACCAACAATATTATTATTTACTTAAGTAATATCGCACGGATGGAAACGTTTCGTATTAATCCAGACTGATTCTATAACTTCCAACGTTCACTTATTCTCAGATCTCAAATCTCTTCTAAAATGCATCAAACTACAACATTTCAATCCTACATTCTGAATCTGTCACTTATCCAAACTTCCTCAGAATAATTCATATTTTACGGGACAAACTACACATGTAATCTTCTTATTTTCGTTTAGGGCCATTAGGGATCACGTCAAGTAACTACAAGGCATTTTTGGAATCCTTGTTTGCAGCCCAAAAACGTGGCATTCTTTCTCTGCCCGCCTGTTTTCCCTCTTCTGTCCAGTCGCTGGTCTGCTTCTGCTCATCGTGGAAGCCCTTGAAGTTATTGATCACTGATATGTATTTTGATAGGTTAGAGATGTGCTTCCGATTCAGTCCCACTCCCGTAAGGTCCTTTCTTACTTCCTTGAATCTTTTATCCGAGACTTTAGGTATGTTGTCCAACACATTAAAAATCTGTTTCGTTAGTTGGGTTGCATCCCTCCTGAGCAAATGTCCGTAGAACTTCGGTCGTCGTTTCCTTACTAACTCCATCAGCTGTTCATCATACTTACATATTTAATATTAGCGTTATTCGTTATTAATTTCGAGCCAACGCTGGACACACGCAATAATGATAACTTAAACTTTCTGAAACGACATTAATGACAATTGACGCTTTTCGACACACCCATAATGACAATTTACGCTTTCTGACACAGCCATAATGACAATTTACGCTTTTTGACACAGCCATAATGACAATTTACGCTTTCTCGATCAGCGGCATTTACTCCTATAGGCCAAAATAAAAAACACGACATTTTAAGTATTCACACCCAATATTGTAGCTTAACACAAAATGACTTTCTACATTAAGTAAAGTTGTGGCGTAACCTGCCAAGGAAACGAAAGAGCGTTAACACTACAAGAAATACACATTTATATATAAAATAAAACGCTTACAGACCTTTCTGCATTTCGCAGCGAATCCTAGCCATTATTATCAATCCATTGGCTGCCCCAGTATTTCTATTGAGTCGTTGATTCAACTCATACCATGGGACATATACTTGGCAATAAGGAGGGGAAAAGAAAATAGGAATGAGAGGAGTTAACAAAAATAAAGTTTTAAGAGAAGAAAATTACAAAAGTAAATATATTTTATGTAATACACATATCGAAGTGGCACATCTGCTCAGGGACTGTAAAGAAACGAGAAATATCAGCGAGAAATATATATATGGGAAAGAGATGCAAAACGTATAATATGAATCTGAACTTTACTCACGGCTATGCTATTAAGCAAAGAATGGAGGAAATCAGGAAGAACAGCTAAATCGTGTAATGTTATCAGCGGAACATGGAGAAATAAATGTAGATGTAAAAACAGAGAAAATTACATTATTTAAGGAAAAGGTATCCTGAACTATATAACTTAATTAAAATCCAGGAAATAGCTCAGAAGGTTACGGCTCTCTAACTTCCAAATATATGTGTAAATGAAGTTCATAGAATATGTATTGTAGCAGCGAATTATAGTTTAATCAGGTGATCTCACAGTTTGTTAGCTGGAATAAGTTTGGGATTTTTGAAAAATAACAAAACTACTTGCATTTGATTGCGATGATTGCAATGGGCAGGTGCTCTCTCCCACAATTGCTAGTCACGCGTGACTGGCGGGGGAGTGGGATTCTGTTCATTGTCTTCGTCCATTCATACTGCATGAGTTTCCCATTTTCACATCAGGCAAATGCTGAGGTTGTACTTTAATTAAGGCCACGGCCGCTTCCTTCCAACTCCTAGGCATTTCGTATCCCATCGTCGCCATAAGATCTATCTGTGTCGGTGCGACGTAAAGCCACTAGCAAAAAGAAAAGGTACTGTATGAGTATACAGGAGGATGTGTCCTGGACTCTATAACACGGTTAAAGTCTGGGAAATACCTCAGGAGACTATGGTTGTATAATATATATTGAGTGCGTATCATATATTCCAAAGATTCCTGTAACATTTCGCTAATTGGGACATCTTTGTTATTTTGTGGTACTAGCAAACACAAACTCCTTTTAATAGTTTGGATTACAATTAACGAATATTCTCTCCTCAGTAGGTGGTCATCCATGCCTGGGAGAGAAGAGTATTCGCTCATTCATATGAATCCCACACAGAGACACGCTCTACCTTTGAAAACGCACGAACCATAACATAATGTATGACTAATTACATAATTAAGAACAAAACGCGTACACGTGAACACAACTGAAATACGACTGTGATGTCGGACACGTCTAACAGGGATGTCGCGCATACAAAACTAAGGCCGGACTCAGGGAACGAAACATGTGGTGGCATACCGTGGCATCCTCTTCCCGCGCGTGGAGAACGAGCGGGAAGCTTGCCCATAGGAAAAACACCACGCTGGCCGGAGTAAAGCGTATCTGATCTCTCCGTGCTAAACAACAACGACAATGCTAAAAGCTGTCCTTGATTTCCTATAAAGTGCACCTGAATGTGAATGTTTAGAGAAGTAACAGGTAATTTCATCGCAGGAACGTGTGGACGTACAAGTCATGGAATGGTGCTAGGCGGAAAGGGTTTACTTCAGTGTGCTAATTTCTAACGTCGCTATATCGCATGCTACGTAGCTAAATGTACGTAGACATATTGGTTCTCTCTGAGTTCGGATAGAGTCGTCTCAATCGACGGAGTGCATATAAGTTTCATACACATCAGTGTAACTTATAAGGAGGCATCCAGATCGCAGTACATGAATTCCGCTGCCTAGAGAAAGTTTATGCCGGAGTGCTACGCTTCATGCGTCAACTCGTCCAACTTGTGTGCCGCAAAGGTTCCCTAAGGGAATCAATGTAGTAAGAGAAGCTGTTGCCACAAATCCTCGCACTGGTACTGGAGTTGTTGA
Source organism: Anabrus simplex (assembly GCF_040414725.1). Taxonomy (NCBI): domain Eukaryota; kingdom Metazoa; phylum Arthropoda; class Insecta; order Orthoptera; family Tettigoniidae; genus Anabrus; species Anabrus simplex. The sequence goes on from NC_090266.1 coordinate 307,120,245, forward strand.
AAGCCTGATATATGATTAAAAGCTGTGTACTTTACAGTGGAGGGCGGTGTATGGCAGAAGGATTCCACCGTTTGGTAGCAGGACAGGGCACTTACTCGGATAATGACGTCCTGTGTTCATGACTGTGGGACCGAGAGCTAGTACGGATAACGTCTATTGTGTATGTGCTAAAATACGAAAGAAGTATGTCATTATGTTCACTGTTACAGCAAATAACGCTTTGTCATAGCAAAATTCTGGCTATCCAATGTCTCTGAAGACCAGCAGTAGCTTGAAATGATCTCTCATCTTGGCTTTTGTATCGGTTTCGAATCCTCGGGGGCGTTGTTCTTTTCTAAAAGGTGGTAGCTATCCCACGGTCAGACACTGTACCTCAGTAGTTCCCGCATAAGATAAGTAAAAATCCCTAACATGATTGCGGATCGAACCCGCGTACTCCTGGTATCAGGCAACCTCACTACCCTTAGCCCAAGGCTCCGGCTGTTTTAAATGTAAAGCCTTGATTAATCTTGCAACAATATTTTCTTAAATGAGTTCGGTTCTTTGCCTAAATGGTCAGCATTGAGGGCTTCGGTTCAGAGGGTCCCAGGTTCCGTTCCTAGGTATTTTAACCGCATTGTGACGTACCCACTTAGCCCACAGATGTATGACAAATTTATAACGTGGCGGGTCACTTTAATATTAAAATAAAAAAAATGATATGTCATTGTTTCTCCAGAAACAGTATCCCAAGGGCGCCAGTCTTCAAGCTTATGGATTGAAAACAAAAGTAGATAATTAATAATAATAATAATAATAATAATAATAATAATAATAAATAAAAATACGTAATGAGACTCAAAAAAACTCCCAGGGCTGAGGTGAACGGAACGCAAATCATTAAGTACACTAACTTGGAATTTAAGGATCATTAATAATCATTTCATAAAATACAAATTAAAACAGCTATTTATTAAGATGAAAAACGTGACGTAACGGCGTATTAACGAAATCTGAACTTACGGAAGCAAAAGAAAAAGTGAGAAAATGAACTGTTGCGCGAAGACTTGCAGTAACTTATTCCATAAGCTCACCAAATGTAGACTCTGTTGTCTTGAAGCTGAAGATGGGTGGATCTCTCGTACAGGCTGCCTCATCTGTTGTTGGATTCCAGTCCTACATCCACATTTCCTGTCTTTAACACTTCCTATTGTACTCCTTACATAAAGTCGTAATGAGTTCTAATTTTAAGTGCAAAACCACTATGGGTTATGTTCATGGAGAGAATACACTTGTATTCTTCCGAATTACGGAACAGTAGCGTATCTAAACTCATAATAAAAGCTCTCCTGCCCTATACCAGTCAGAACCGGTCTCCCGTTGACTACCTCTCGTCATTGAGATAACAAGTCCCAATGAGAGTAACTTTTGAGTAGAATATACTCCGAAGCGAAGTGAACTAAGTTAAAATCTTCTCCGATGTGTAGACGTAGAATCGTAGTAAGAGTATCTTCCAAGCGTGAGAATCAGAATCAGAATGTCCGAATCTCTGAATGTGAGTCTGAATGTGAGAATGTCCTCTCCAGCCCTTGTCGGTGGTATATATTGGTTCAAAAGTCTCCTTCCATCAGCCCTATCACATGGTCCAGTAGGATTCGAGGTCTCATCCCTTCTCCCTTGTATAGCTGTGCATCCATCACGTTGCTTCATTACGTTCATTCACATAGGCTGAACTTTCCCGCTGAAATAAAGCGTCTCGAAGCTGAGTTTGAAAAGTGGGTGTTAATAATGTATCAACTGTCTTTTCATGAGGTGGAGAGGGTAAGGTCTCTCGTAACCTCGATGACGTACTTTTCCTGGAACTGGGCTGAAATTAGCCTGCTGACTCTGGTCACCTCACAACGGCTATTGGAAAATTTACTGCAAGTTATAAATATGCGTGATGTTGAAATACTTTACCCTATAGTTTGTTCGTTCAGAATACGTTATAGCCGCGATACAAAGAAATGAAATGATGATTGAAATGGATGATAAAAACCCTATATATATCTATACATATTAATTTTAAAATGACCTATCAGTGATTAAATATATACATCTTATCAATTAAATATATAGTTCAATAATTAAAAATATACAGTGATATCCCAAACATCACATTCGCCCCTCTGAGCCTGAAACCAGTAGTACTTCGTTGAGGGCTCACACCCACACGTTGCCACTTACGTTACACTTGTTTCCAAAACAACTGTACATTCATTCATTACTGTATACAACACAACACTATTTTACAAAATTACAACTTGATGATTCCACCTACAACTTAATAACAGATAATATATAACACTTCAAAGTTTCCATTAAAACACAATATTACAACTTAGCGAGTTTCTGATGTCTCACTTTCTCAAATGTTCGTCACCTCTTGCTGATTTTATGAATCCAGTATATGCAATACTTGACAATTCAATTTAGATCTGTACAAAATTTACACAAACAAAATGCATCGTATTACTCTTTCAAGTGTTTATACGTTCTTGCTGTATGACTATCACTTCACACACGCTAACACATTCACGTGGTTTTAGCCTAGGGTAAAATTATTGCAAGTCTTTATGAAGACATAATATAGTCTACGGGGAATTTACAAATTTTAAACTGCAATATTAATGATTCTCGTTATATAAAATCAAATACTAAATTACCCATACATGGCGTTACGTAAAGAGAACAGACGTAATCTTGGTAATGAACTCGTGCCAATCGTATACACACACATCGTGTAGCAAGCAAAACAAAACTTGGGAAACTCCACCTACCAGAGAGCAGTCACTCCACGCTGCGACAGGTGTATATTATATAAGAGATAAGCGTGGCCTGGCTCACTGACCTATATACGAGCTCTACGGGAAGTCCACCGGACAGGTAATATATTTACGTAAACTTCTAATGTTGAATGAACCCAATAAAATGCAATCACCGTCAGATAATTTATAAGCACAAGGTCCTAGTTTCTTATGTATACGATAAGGTCCTTGATATAAAACTCCAGCCATATCATCAATAAAAACCGTGGCGAAATCCCCTGCCACATCACCTAATGCAATATTTAATGCTCTAATTAAGGCTGCAGAACTAGTCTTCGTCCCGTAGGGAACGCGCTGAAACTGATACAAGCTGTACTTATGACTAAATGCTGTCAGAGGCCTGTCCTCTACTCTCAAAGGAATCTGCCAAAAACTACTTCTTAAATCAACAGATGAAAACCATTTTTTACCCTCAAAGCCCTGAATTAACTCTTCAGTAGTCTGCGATTTTAACTGGTCAGTACAAATACGTCTATTCATATTTCTCCCATCAATGCAAATTCTAACGCTCCCATCACTCTTAGGCACAACGATTAAAGAATTTACATACTGGCTATTAGACACTTCAATTATCCCATCAGCTAACATAGCTTGTATCTGATCGTCAACTGCCTTGGCATATTTGTGTGGGATAGCATACCGTGGCCCGCTGAAAGGACTGTCATCCAGCACTGAAAAAGAATGTTCATAAACATGCGTTTTACCGGGTTTCTTAGAAAACATCTCAGCGTGTTCACATAACACTGCCAACAATTCGTCCCTCTGGACTTCCTCTAATTTACTGTTACTCGCAGCTTCAAATAAGGCATCCTTCTGATCCTCTTTCAACCACAACTGGCATAAATTAAACCCCTCACTGGGTTTCTCCTCATATCTAGAAACCTCAATAACACTCCACATAGCACAAACATTCGTTTTCCTCTGAATTTCATTTTTCAGTTCGAGTTTGACATACTTATTATCCCACTTCAGATTTACCGTTGCATCATCGTAATCTAGCTGAGCCGATTTTAAAGTCAGCCAGTCACATCCCAAGATGAGATCAAATACAAGGTGAGGAATAACCAAACATACCTGTACTGAAATAAAACCCTCTATACAAATCGGCACCGCAACCTGCTTGCATATTTGTTTCGACTTTTTACCAACAGCTGTAATAATGAATGTAGACTTAACAGGCATCTCTTCTATCATAATACCCTGTTTAACTAAAGAGTCATACCATTCTGAATTTATACATGATTTCTGACTTCCAGTATCAATTAACGCGTGAACATACGCCCCCCAAACTTCTAATTGAACCACAGGATTAATCACTTCATCACCCGAATCTAAATAATTATTATCTGGTTCACACATAAGGTCTTCCTTAACATCTAGGTCATATGGCAATAGTTTCATAACACAATTCCTAACTACTTCCTGGTAAGGCTGGAATTCTGACCCATCATTACAGCCCGCATTTAGTTTAAAGGTTGCGATCGTGTACCTACACTTGGCTCGTTAGTAACTTGTCCTCTGACTTGTTGGGCATTTCCCGTTCTATTTTCAGGTGCGCCACCCCTACCGTTATGCCTTGGCTGAAACTGATTACGATTCTCGTAGTTTGGCTGTCTCCTATTGTCCCTTGGTTCACTATGAGGAACAAAATTATGTGAGTTTCCTGTTCTATGCCCAATGTTTCCTAGTGCATCAAAACTCCCTAATAACTGCTCCATTTCCTGAATAGTTTTAATACTTTGCATACACGCTGCTTCGCGTACCCTGTCTGGAAAATGTCGTAACAGTAATCTGACTACATCTGAATCAGCCGTGATTCCGTCTAAATTCTGGCAAATCATAACATGTGACAAAAATACTCAGTCATAGACACACATTCATTATGTTTGAATTTCCCAAATACTACCCTTTCTCTTTCACGGCTTTGAACGTTTTCGTTCCAGTACTTGTCTGTGAACTTCGTCTTAAATTCCTCCAGACTTTTCATGTTACTTTTATAGACTGAAAACCAGGAACGCGTCTCTCCCACAAAAGCATGATCAATAATGTCGATCGCCTCTTCCCAGTCCATAAACCCTTCCTCAATCCGTTTCCCAAACCGTTTTTCTACTATTTTCAGACATTCTAGTGGATTAGTTTGTTTCCCATTGAACTTCGGTAATTCGATTTCCTTACTGCAAATCCCTCCATGATTTTGCCTCTCAGTGTTAACTTGCCTTTCTCTTACTTCTCGTCGAATGCGTGCTTCTGCCATCGCTATGCGGTTATCTACCTCTTTATCTCTTCTTTCAATTTCATTCACTACAGTGTTCTGTTTTTCTTTCAATGTCTTAATTTCCACTGTATTGCCTTCTACCATCGCAAACTTTTCTCTTTGTTCCCTAGTGTTGTCTTCTATTATACACTTAACGGTATCGATATTGCTTTGTACCTGATCTTTAAATTCTTTTATTTCTTCCTTTTGGATCTCATCTTTATTATTAATACTTGTCACCTGTGTCTCTAACTCCTTTCTAGTGTTGTTGCTTTCTTTTTCCATTAATCCCAACAACTCACTCCTCTGCTCTACAAATTCCTTTTCTACCTCTTGTTTGTTTTGCTTGGCTGTCTCTTTCTGTTCCTCTATCTGCTTGTTAAATCTTTCATTCTGCTTGAATAATTCTTGTAACTGTTTGCTATGTTCGTCCATCCTTTTATTAGCTTCTACCTTGTGTTCATTCAATGCCTTACTTAATTCTCGTTTAGTTTGTTCTACTTCATTTTTGATTTCTGATTTAGTTTGTTCCAATTCCTTTTTTATTTCATTTTTTATTTCAAATTTATTTTGTTCCATTTCATTTTTTATTTCAGATTTACTGTCCTCTATCTTACTCAATATTAACTGCATCATTTCAAGTAACTGAGTATTATTACCCTCAATGTTAGGGCTAACCTCCGCCTCGCCCCCCATCGTACTATCGTCTGAATCTAACGTAACTTCGTCATTCCTACTCTTATTCCCTTCGCTATCTTCGCTCCTAATATCAGTTTCCTCCTCTGCACATTTATCTAACTCTTCCTTAGAATTACTTAAAGTACTACCCTTCAGCACGTGTCCACTACGCAGCGTCATGTCTTTCTCCTCTTGCTCAGCCATGTTACCCCCAAAATCACACACACAAGAAAAATATACTGTGGATACACAACAGTTACCCCCAAACTACTGATTTTATCCTTCTATACCAGTACTTAATGATTTACGAGCCCCTCAGTTGTGGCGCCAATATGTGACGTACCCACTTAGCCCACAGATGTATGACAAATTTATAACGTGGCGGGTCACTTTAATATTAAAATAAATAAATGATATGTCATTGTTTCTCCAGAAACAGTATCCCAAGGGCGCCAGTCTTCAAGCTTATGGCTTGAAAACAAAAGTAGATAATTAATAATAATAATAATAATAATAATAATAATAATAATAATAAATAAAAATACGTAATGAGACTCAAAAAAACTCCCAGGGGTGAGGTGAACGGAACACAAATCATTAAGTATACTAACTTGGAATTTAAGGATCATTAATAATCATTTCATAAAATACAAATTAAAACAGCTATTTATTAAGATGACAAACGTGACGTAACGGCGTATTAACGAAATCTGAACTTACGGAAGCAAAAGAAAAAGTGAATGAAATTAACTTTAAGAAAATGAACTGTTGCGCGAAGACTTGCAGTAACTTATGCCATAAGCTCACCAAATGTAGACTCTGTTGTCTTGAAGCTGAAGATGGGTGGATCTCTCGTACAGGCTGCCTCATCTGTTGTTGGATTCCAGTCCTACATCCACATTTCCTGTCTTTAACACTTCCTATTGTACTCCTTACATAAAGTCGTAATGAGTTCTAATTTTAAGTGCAAAACCACTATGGGTTATGTTCATGGAGAGAATACACTTGTATTCTTCCGAATTACGGAACAGTAGCGTATCTAAACTCATAATAAAAGCTCTCCTGCCCTATACCAGTCAGAACCGGTCTCCCGTTGACTACCTCTCGTCATTGAGATAACAAGTCCCAATGAGAGTAACTTTTGAGTAGAATATACTCCGATGCGAAGTGAACTAAGTTAAAATCTTCTCCGATGTGTAGACGTAGAATCGTAGTAAGAGTATCTTCCAAGCGTGAGAATCAGAATCAGAATGTCCGAATCTCTGAATGTGAGTCTGAATGTGAGAATGTCCTCTCCAGCCCTTGTTGGTGGTATATATTGGTTCAAAAGTCTCCTTCCATCAGCCCTATCACATGGTCCAGTAAGATTCGAGGTCTCATCCCTTCTCCCTTGTATAGCTGTGCATCCATCACGTTGCTTCATTACGTTCATTCACATAGGCTGAACTTTCCCGCTGAAATAAAGCGTCTCGAAGCTGAGTTTGAAAAGTGGGTGTTAATAATGTATCAACTGTCTTTTCATGAGGTGGAGAGGGTAAGGTCTCTCGTAACCTCGATGACGTACTTTTCCTGGAACTGGGCTGAAATTAGCCTGCTGACTCTGGTCACCTCACAACGGCTATTGGAAAATTTACTGCAAGTTATAAATATGCGTGATGTTGAAATACTTTACCCTATAGTTTGTTCGTTCAGAATACGTTATAGCCGCGATACAAAGAAATGAAATGATGATTGAAATGGATGATAAAAACCCTATATATATCTATACATATTAATTTTAAAATGACCTATCAGTGATTAAATATATACATCTTATCAATTAAATATATAGTTCAATAATTAGAAAAATACAGTGATATCCCAAACATCACAGCATCTGGTTAATTTTCTGACTCGGAGACTGGTTGTTTCTGCTTATCCCAACAAACTCTTCTTCATATACACACAACATACCACACTACCAACAATTACAGAAACACCCAGTAGTTTATGCATCCCTCCATTCAGAGTTAGTGTCAAGAAAGGCATTGGGCCGTAAAATTGGATTAAGTCCACATGTGCGACCCAGTTCACATCCCAAAAGGGTGTGGAAACTGTAGTGGAAGAAGATGATTTTCTTTGTTCTTTACAATAATATCATTCAAATTTTTATTAATAATTGTGTGATCTCAAGAACCAGATTGCAGGATTTCTGAAGTGATGTTATTTAGATTGCCTGAGTATCACATTCATCTTTTCGTTTGCACCGTCATCTACTAGCGAAATGGAATTCGATTGATCAGTTTCTGAGACTGCTCTCAGGTTTTCGAGTGAATTGCACAGCCGGAGGTTTTTAACATGCCTCCGGTTATGACATGACGGGCCAGGATCAGTGTATATCGTTGGACAGGAAGTCCCGAGGATGTTCGTCCTTGAACTACTAAGTTACTACAATCAGTGCTTTTTTGTGGCGGTACGCAACGGTACACAGTACCAGCACCTTTTCTCTAAAGAAACACATAAATTATTCGGAATATTCCTATCACATTTCCTATGAAGTGCTATCTTGCGGATTATGCTTCTTTGTGCCCTTTTGTTACGTTTCCCTACATATAATGCGTACGAGCGCATGATTAAAGTTTCTGTAAACTGCCATCCTAAAATTATCATTCTTATTCTATTAACCATTTCGTGATAATCTTCGCCTTGCTCTTTTTTGTCCTTTCACATTTTTGGCTACTAGAATACAATAGATAGGGCCATGAAATTTTCGCATTAATTTATGCTCGATTTCGTCAAAGGGAAACGATTTTTCGCGTTGATTCACGAAATAGGGCTGACCACTCCGCTTAAATTTCGCGTTAATTATTTCCTAAAAATTTTCATAAAAAGTTTAATTCGTGAGAATTGTGAATTATTTATGTGAAAGATAGATAAATAAAGAGAAACCATATTGATAATCATTCATTACTCCTTATGTAATCTTGATTAAAGCAATAATATAGCCTCAATATTACATAACAAATTAACATTTCACCCTATAAGGCCGTAGCTTTCACCTTATATGGCAATGCTCTTAAGGTATTCTATAGAATATTAATACGAAGGGATACTTCTGTCTAAATAAGTAATCCTTATTACTTCTTCTGCTTCCCTTCACACACATGATATTGGAATACAAATTCAAAATTTCCATGGATTTTGCCGTATTTTCGCACTTGTCGCAAAATAAGTAAATTTCGGTTTAATTCGCTGTAATTCGTGAAAACAAAGTCACTAATTTCTTAACCAGAATCATATAATTCGTTACGATATCTCAAAATCACTTCAAAATACTTCTTGTCACGCTTATCGTTCATGCGGAAAAATTATGCCTCTAACAATAGAGTAGGGGGGGGGGATGGATGGATTTCTCACCTTTCAGCAAACGAACTGATCATATCAACGTCAATCTAACGGTATTTGTATTGCACCTAGTGCCCTTAATACCATCGTAATAGCTTTTTAGATCAAATTGCTTTCATTGTTTTAAAATAATTTAAAAGTCATAAAACACTTGTTTTGTGCTGCAGGCGACTTCATACTTATTTCGTAGGAGCAAGGAGTGCACGTGGTTTAAAATTCAGAGAAGTCAAATGAATCAAAGTAACTAATTATTTCGTACCGGTGCTCATAAAAAGAAATTATGACGATTCTTTTCAAGTATCTCCTGAACCCGCGAACAGTAAGTCAAGTGAATATGAAGGAAACATGGCAAACACCATCATATTTACCGCAGTTCAAGGAGGGGGATGAATTCTCACCATGATGGGCTCTATTTTTGAACATTAGCTCAGAAGAATCACTTCTTCCAGAGAAACGAGTGGCTCTACGAGAAAAATAAAATGCTAGGTTGTAAAGTGTGCCAAGATTTTCCAAGCAGAGGAACAGAAAAATAGAAGGAAGTGAACCTTTATTCACAGTGGGGCAGTAGTAAAATCAGTACCTTTAGAAAAGAAGAAGACGGTACATCTAGAGATATGGACAAAGTGTGAAATTCAGTTTACGAAGAAGTTCGGGTGACTATCGCCACCATTTTCTTAGAGAAACAAGTACTGACTACTACTACTATATGTCATCATTTAATTTGTACATACTTCGATATTTATATATATAGCAGATGCCTTTAACATAAGCCTCCGTGGCTCAGGCGACAACGCGCCGGCCTCTCACCGCTGGGTTCCGTGATTCAAATCCCGGTCACTCCACGTGAGATTTGTGCTGGACAAAGCGGAGGTGGATCAGGTTTTTCTCTGGATACTCCGGTTTCCCATGTTATCCTTCATTCCAGCAACACTCTCCATTATAATTTCCTTTCATCTGTCATCATTGCCCCAAGAGGAGTGCGACAGGCTTCGGCAGCCGGCACAATTCTCTCCTCGCCACTAGATGAGGCTTCATTCCTCCCATTTATGACCCGGTCAAATGACTTGAAACACTTTGTGGATTTTTTAAAATTTTCAGCATATGCCTTGAAGTGTCGCGAGTGTCCGAGGATATGTTCGGCTCGCCTCGTGCAGGTCTTTCTACTTGACGCCCCCTGCGCGGCTTTTTCTGTGTGTGTGTGTGTGTGTGTGTGTGTGTGTGTAGGATGATGATTATTATTGTTCAGGGGTATTCTGTGGAACACAGAGGTGAAAGAAGATGCGGGCTGGAATGAGTCAATCTACGATAGTCAAAGATTAATTAAAAACTTCAAAATAAAGCAGTATTCTGTAAGAAGGAAGTCAGCTCTCAAACGAAACTATCTTTACATCGGTCTGTTTTCAGACCAACTTTGCTTTACGGGAGCGAAAGCTGGGTGGACTCAGGATATCTTATTCATAAGTTAGAAGTAACAGACATGAAAGTAGCAAGAATGATTGTTGGTACGAACAGGTGGGAACAATGGCAGGAGGGTACTCGGAATGAGGAGATAAAGGCTAATTTAGGAATGAACTCGATGGATGAAGCTGTACGCATAAACCGGCTTCGGTGGTGGGGTCATGTGAGGCGAATGGAGGAGGATAGGTTACCTAGAAGAATAATGGACTCTGTTATGGAGGGTAAGAGAAGTAGAGGGAGACCAAGACGACGATGGTTAGACTCTGTTTCTAACAATTTAAAGATAAGAGGTATAGAACTAAATGAGGCCACAACACTAGTTGCAAATCGAGGATTGTGGCGACGTTTAGTAAATTCTCAGAGGCTTGCAGACTGAACGCTGAAAGGCATAACAGTCTATAATGATAATGTGTGTATGTATGTTTATAAAGGTTGTATTTCTTTTCAGATCTTGCATTTTAACAAAACTCTTCACTTGGTGAAAGAACAAGATTTCATGTACAGAGCAATTGTGGGGCAAACTCGATAAACAGGAAAGCCAAGATTTGGTAAGTTACAATTTTGAGCTTCAAGCCCATAATTTACAAAGGTCACAACATCACTAATGTTGCATTTAGTCAGGTAGACAAGGAGATAAATCTCCCAAAACACAATTTTCAAAAGCACTTCGCTCCAACGGTTACAAGTTACGGCCTTCCACAGGCACCACTCAATATTACACAAATATCTATTACATTGCCAGAAAAGAGCTTGCATGCTCTGCAAATTCTAACAAGGAGGCTGCGCTCCGAAACACTTACAGCCTACTCAAGGCAACTTTTAACTTTTACTTTTGCATAATACTTTACAATTGCTGGCCCCTCTAGGCATAACCTACATTTGACAAGACGTTAGCAGTTGGATTTATGAAACAATACAGAGGTATCGAGTACCCATACTACCGGGCCTTCGTTAAAAAGAACAGGTTAACATTACTGGCCCAAACTCAAAAATGTATGGAGGCGTACACTTGTGCTCCTTGAAAACCAAGGTTAAAACCCTTCTTGGGCTTGCGGTCCGATGATGCAGATGCTAATCCCAAACTACTGAGGTGACCAGATGGACAAGATTTTTAAAAAATTACAAGTGGAAAACAGTTACAAAATCGTAGTCACCTCAAGGTTAATTGAAGGGGAACCTCAGAGGGTAGGCACTCTCTCTCCCCTGTTTTCTGTTTCAGTACTTGATTTACTTGCACTATTACATGAGCAAAATGAAAGATTCACATTTTAGAAAATTTACAGTTACATTACGAAAGATAGGGAACCTTCCCCTCGGGTCGGTTTGCGGAGATAACTACACAGATATAAATATGGTGGCCATTACCTGGGCTGATGTTCTACCTTCCGAAGAATGAGGACCCCGCCTCCTCTCTTAACACACACACTCTGTAGTACGACGATCAGTAAGACCCTTTAACTCGACAAAGCGACAGATCTTATACCCGAGAAGAAGGTTCGAGAAGGCTCTGGACAAAATCCGAACACAATCTCTCATTTTATTGGACAGACAAAAAGTTACAAGAAGCCTATGATTGGCTGAAAATTAAATACACAAAAATTATTATGGCCAGACTCCCTAGCTGACGGGATGTGTAAGAAGTGTTGCAAACCTTGAAGTATCAAAGATACAGAAAGTCAATTCAGTTCAGAAAACCTATAAACACAAAATTTCTTTAAATTTCTAGTTATTCCACTTTGCACCAGAGTGCATGACATCAGTTCTTTAATAGAGGCATCTATGGAGAAAAGTCCGAACTCCTTGAAATAGTTGTTGCAACCTGCGATACACCAAAATAAACAAAAGAAATCCAGTCAGTTTAGGAAACTTTAGAACAACACATTACTCTATCACCTTAGTAGTGACATCTTTTGATCAACGTCCCAACTTCTTGCACTAGTTGTTTCAATTGTATGTGACAGGTAGCGTTCTTGAAGGCGCTTCATTTACATGCACGGGGATGAGGTGTACCTCCCGGTACGATTACTATTATTATTATTATTATTATTATTATTATTATTACATTACCGGGAGGTACACCTCAACCCCGCCCATTTAAATGAAGTACCTTGAAGAACGCTATATATCACACAAAAATTAAACCAACTAGTGCAAGAAATTGGGACGTTAATCAACAGATGTCACTACTAAAGTGATAGAGCAATGTGTTGTTTTAAGGTTTCATAAACTGACTGAATTACTTATATTTTTGGTGTTTGCAACAAGTATTTCAAGAAGTGTGGACTTTTCTCCATAGATGTCTCGATTCAAAAATTGAGATCATGCACTCTGGTGCAAAGTGGAATAACTAGAAATTTGAAGAAATTTGGTGTTTATAGGTTTTCTGAACTGAATGTACTTTCTTTGTGTTTGATACTACAAGGTTTGCAGCACTTCTTACTCATCCCGCCAGATTGGGAGTCTGGCCAATCATAATTTTGTGTATTTAATTTTCAGCCAATCATGGGCTTCTTGTAACCTTTTGTCGGTCCAATAAAATGAGAGGGTGTGTCCGGATTTCGTCCAGAGCCATCTCGAAACTTCCTCTCGGGTATAAAAGCTGATGCCATTTCGAGCTAACTTGTCTTATTGATCGTCGTATTACTGAGTGTGTGTGTTATGAGAGGAAGCGGAGGTCCTCATTCTTCGGCAGGCAGAACACCAGCCCAGGTAATGGCCACCAGTTTTCTATCTCTGTAGTTATATCCGCAAGCTGAACTCGAGGGGAAGGTTTCAATCTTTAACTATGCAACGGTCTATTTCCTAAAATGTAAACTTTCTTCCTTCTCCTGTAAAATTTCATGTAAATCCTACGGACTTAAAGTGTAAATCGGGGATAGAGAGTGCGTTACCCTCTCGAATCCCCCTTCAGGTGAGGTGACTACTATTTTGTAACTACTTTTCTCTTGTAAATTGTGAATTAGCTTGTCCACCTAGTCACCTCAGTAGTTTGGGGTTAGCCTCTGCATCATCGGGCCATAAGCGCAAGTACAGTTTCAATTTTTGATTTCGAGGAGCGCAAGAGTTCGCCTCCATACATTTTGATTTTTGGGCCAGTAATTGAACCTGTCATTATCCACGAAGGCCCGATAAAATGGGTACTCGATACCCCTGTATTTTTTCTTTAATCCAACTGCTACAGTCTTGTCAAATGTAGGTTGTGCCTAGAGTGGCCAGAAATTATGCAAAGGTAAAAGTTAAAAGTTGCCTTGAGTAGGCCGTAAGTGTTTGGGAGTGCAGCCTCCTTGGTAGAATTTGTAGAGCTTGTTAGCGCTTTTCTGGTAATGTAATAGGTAGTTGTGTAATATTGAGTGGTGGCTTTGGAAGGCCTTAACTTGTAACAGTTGGTGCAAAGTACTCTTGGAAATTGTGTTTTGGGAGATTTCTCTCCTTGTCCATCTAACTAAACGCAACATTAGCGATGTTGGGACCTTTGTAAATTATGAGCTTGTAGCTCAAAATTTTAAATTACCAATTCTTGGTTTTTCTGCTCTGTACCTGAAATCTTGTTCTTTCACCAAGTGAAGAGTTTTGTTAAAATTTAAGATCTGAAAATAAATATAACATTAATTTTAAAGTTTTAAATTCATCTTTGACTATCGTAGAAAACCCATTCCAGCCCGCACCTTCTTTCATCTCTGTGATCCACGAAAACCCCGGAGCAATTAGTATTAGTATTTTTATTATGATAATAGTGAGGTAGGGACAGAGTGAATTCCGGTGTCAGCACATAGCCTACTCCTCTCAATTAACACCGAGAAATCTGCTGAAAGCTGAACTTCGCCATCCATGGCAAATCACCGTCAACAGAATCATATGCCCTCACTCCATACCAGCACTGCGGGGAAGTGTGGTATTGAAGCCAAGCTCTTGGCACGCTATCCAGTGATTAGAGATTGTATGCCACCACCTCCCCTAGCCTGGCGGCCAACATTCTCATGGAGAAAATGTTTTCCTCCTGCGGGAGGAAAGTGGACTGAAAGTGGCTAATCAAAGTGTAAGATATTTAAAGCCTTAACGATCATAGCTACCAGGTGGGCAGTGTATTTAGAGATGATGAACGTAATCTTAGTTTTGTTGTGGATTCATAAAAAGAATTGGATTGCCTCATGTTCTTCAGTCATCTGATAGTGCGTATTGTAGGAGTGACTCCGTAATGGTGGTGAATGCAGGATTACTTAAAATAAGACTATCCAAACATTAATCTTTATTTGTGAAGGATACTGGGAAATGTCTCAACCCAGATAGCTGCTGAGAGAGCCGGGGTTCGAAACTGAGATATTCGAAGGGTAAACGTTCAGACTCGTTCTCAGAAGATCCTGTGATAACATACTAACATGCGCTTGATGCATGCACTATGCACGGTGCAAAAGACGTCGCTTGGTTGACCAGAGTGCAGACCCCCTACTCCTCAATTTGGAGCAATAGCGCTTACTCTGTCTCTTTCCTCACTCCTGCCTTGCTCGCTCCCCCTGTCTCCCTGTTCAACACTTGCTCCGTAGTGCTCCAAATCCGAGCTGAGTTGCGCCGAATAGAGCCGAGCTTAGCCGAGTAGCCCAGAGACGAAGCGTTGGTCCGAACGAAGCCGAGCGCAACCGATGCACAGTGCACGGAGCTCTTGCGCCTCGATTTGCACGCGTGAGATTTTGGGCGTTTGAGAGGCCCTGTACTAAGGTATGATCGTGAGTAATAGCAAATCCAAGCTATACTATTAGCTGCCTTGTCTGGATAACTTGGTCGTTGCATGAGAAAAACATATGTCACTGCAATTGCTTTTGATCTGTTGGATGAAAACTGTTGAAAAGCTATTTCGTTTCTGATGTGCAATTTCATGCTTATCTCTCGGAATTGAATTTTATGTAACTTATTACTTGTTTTAAACATGATATAGGCAAAAATGTAAAGAACTTCACGTTATTTCCTTGACACGGCATAAGCCCAAAAGCCTACATCATGTCTATAAGTAGGGCCATGAAAGCATCAATGGCAACATTATTACTTGTTTGTTGAAGACATAGCGAAATCAGGTCACGTAATAAACGTTTCCATTCGCATGTGCCAAGTTCAATGGCTGAATGGTCAGGGTAATGGTCTTCATTACAGAGGGCTAGGGGTTCAATACCCAAATGGGCTGGATTTTTCTTTTTTGCTATTTTGCTTTACGACGCACCGACACAGATAGGTCTTATGGCGACGATGGGATAGGAAAGGCCTAGGAATGGGAAGGAAGCAGTCGTGGCCTTAATTAAGCTACGGAACCAGCATCTGCCTGGTGTGAAAATGGGAAACCACGGAAAACCATCTTCAGGGCTGCCGACAGTGGGGTTCGAACCCACTATCTCCCGGATGCGAGCTCACAGCTGTGCGCTTCTAACCGTAAGGCCAACTCGCCTGGTGGCTGGATATTTTACCTGTGTGTGATTAATTTCTTGGACTTGGGAACTAGGAATTTCGTTTGTTTTAATACACATCTTGTCATTTACAGATAACGCATCACACTACACCGCCATAGAAATATAAATTAGTGAATGCATCCCTCCACATTGAGTTGGCATTACGAACAGCATCAGGTCCTCAGAATTGGCCAAATCCACATGAAGTCCCGACCACAATGAGTTGGGGAAAATGCCAGGAAGAATAAGAATGAAAGGTAGTTCATGTATGAAATATCCTTGCGTTACACTGATAAACATGGGCGCATCCTTAGAGGGGACATCTTCTTCTTCTTCGACTGCTTTTCGGACACGCTGGTAAGATTGTGGTATCGAACTATGTCACACACGTGGATTTGGTTGTCTTTTTCGGCCATATAACCTTCCTGGATACATATACACACTGTTGCGTATTTCCGAAGGCCTCGATGCTGGCCATTCTGCCAAGGAGAAAAACTCGGGGAAAGAGAAGGTATGCGAGTGATATTTCCATTATTCCAGAAAATTATACACACATATTGTAATATTTTTATAGTTATTTTCGTGCCAAGCATGGACAGTCTGAGTCAATATAGCTCTGTTTTACTAGTAGACTGAGAATATTTTTATAGTTATTTTCGTGCCAAGCATGGACAGTCTGAGTCAATATAGCTCTGTTTTACTAGTAGACTGAGAATTTCGTGTTTATTTTTAAATATATATTTCACATTTCACCAAAGGAAACATTCGATCAGATCTAAATGTTAAAGAGTTAATACCACTGTTTGTGGTTAAGCAGCTCCCATACCATTATTCCAAAATCTCTTTAAAATGAACAGAATAATTTTTCTTAACATCTGCTAAGCAGATGTATGCAATACTTATATCCATTTCAATTATGTGATTAAAATATACACTAATCAGCAATTGAATTAGAAGTAGCTGTCGTTTTGGGAAAATGGCGCTGTGGTCGGCACGGTAAATGTGACAGTACGACGTAACACGTGACTGCGATGTCGTCAGACCTCGTACTGGCCGTGTGAGTAATAAGAAACCACAGGATGGGCAAGACACTTGATCTCTGCGCGTTTGGTTGCGGCCGGAATATCGGCACCAGGTATATGGGTCATTCCATCTCCAAAGTCGTGCAGGCATTATTGGGCTTTCCACGAGCAAACGTGTCAAGTGTGTTCCATGGATTCGGGGAACGTTACAGGAACATGCTGTCTGGTCATGTCCAGCCTTTGCTTCCAACACCCTGCAGCAAGATTCTGCACCAGCCCACCGCTCCCGAATTGTGGCAGATTGGATCTATAAACAATCCAGGCACATGAGAATGCTTACATAGTCCCAAAGGTCACCGGGCCTTAATCTTATAGAACGCATCTGAGACGCTATCAAGAGGGATCTGCGCGCTCTGGACCCTGCTGCGACAAATCTCCGTATGGACCTTGTGGAGTCCATGCCACGCCACATCACTGCCATCATCAGGACGAAAGGAGTCGCTGCACGCTACTAGCCAGTTATCTCTAATTCAATTGCTCATCAGTGTACTTTAATCAGCCTGTTTCCCGAGCGATCTTAGTAAAAACAGTCCATGTTAACCGGTCTGGGAAGCCAAGAATAACGGCCGAGAGGATTCGTCGTGCTGACCACACGACACCTCGTAATCTGCAGGCCTTTGGACTGAGCAGCGGTCGCTTGGTAGGCCAAGGCACTTCAAGGGCTGTAGTGCCATGGGGTTTGGTTTGGTTTTAGTCAATGTTATACCATCACCAAGTT
Organism: Anabrus simplex; assembly: GCF_040414725.1. Taxonomy (NCBI): domain Eukaryota; kingdom Metazoa; phylum Arthropoda; class Insecta; order Orthoptera; family Tettigoniidae; genus Anabrus; species Anabrus simplex. The sequence continues at coordinate 307,138,097 of NC_090266.1, forward strand.
TACATCCTACAGTTGTTCACCCTTCAACGACATAACATGATTGATTCCATCGGCATTATTTCTTCAAAATAAGGTCGTCGAAAAGGCAAATATCTGTGGAAGATCGTTGCTATGTGTAGAAAACATAGGACATCTCGTTCATCATCTGCGTGTACTTGGTATGTGGTGTGATTTTTGCTATAGGCTATACATCGCACCGACAGGGATAGGTCTTATGGCGACGATGGGTCAGGAAAGGGCTAGGACTGGGAAGGAAGCGGCCGTGGCCTTAATTAAGGTACAGCCCCAGCATTTGCCTGGTGTGAAAATGGGAAACCACGGAAAACCATCTTCAGGGCTGCCGACAGTGGGGCTCGAACCCATTGTCTCCCGATTAGTGGATACTGGCCGCACTTAAGCGACTGCAGCTATCGAGCTCGGTCGAGCATTTATCACAGCTTGGCACCTACGTGGCATGTTTCGTATAAGTCGACGGAAGTCACGTTGCGGTATCAGGTCCCATTCTTCAATAAGAGCCTATTCGAGGTCGTGGAGAGTGTGTGGTGGAGCAGGACGCCCGCAAATATTTCTGTCAAGCCGATCCCAAACAAGCTCGATGGGATTAGGATCGGGACTCACTGCTGGCCATTCCATCTCTTGAATGCCCAGTTCTCGCAAGATTGCTCTGGTGATGTGCGCTACATGAGCCCTGGCAATGTCGTGCATGAGTACGAATTCAGGGCCAACACCGTGTGCGGCACGCAACACATGCTGTAGCAGTATCTGTTCGATATACCCCGCAGCGGTAAGATTACCACGGACGACGACAAGATCCGTACGGCTATCAATACTGATGCCACCCCACACCATCACAGAATCTTGTCCTAATCGGTCCCTTTCCTAGACAACATTTGGCATGTAATGCTCACCCGGCCGCTCCATACACGTTGACGTCCATCACGCTGTGTCAGGGGAAATCTGGACTCGTCTGTGAACAACACAGGTCCCCATTGGCAAAGTTGCCAGTTGACGTGGGTACGGGCAAACAGAAAACGAGCTGCGCGATGTTGCTGCGTTAAACGGGGCACTCGAACAGGACGTCTGGGTCGTACGGACACTTCTTTTATCCTGTTCCTTACTGTCTGGTCAGACAACGTAATTCCAGTGACAGCAACACGACGAAAAGTCCATCCTACCTGGATCAAAGTGACGGCCCTTGGGACTTGAATCTCATTAAGATGTCTCATGGGATGTGCTGGTTGACGTACAACGTGCTCAAATGGCCGCAGTAGTCTGTTTACCTCATAACGACACACGTACGCACCGCTATTTACTTTGTTTTGAGGAGTCACCTGACAGTTTAAGGCATGGCTAAGCCTACAGGTGGAGTTTAACTTCGATTTGACATACCCCGAGTAGCGACCCTGTACGACCCTGTACCAAATTAACGCTCACATACCAGACGTTAAATAATATGTTCCCCTAATTATTTTTGAACTGTGCATTTGTTGAAATTGCCGGGTTGAGTGGCTCAGACGTTTGAGGCGCTGGCCTTTCTGACCCCAACTTTGCAGGTTCGATCCTGGCTCAGTCCGGTGGTATTTGAAGGTGCTCAAATATGTCAGCCCCGTGTCGGTAGATTTACTGGCACGTAAAAGAACTCACGCGGGACTAAATTCCGACACCTCGGCGTCTCCGAAAACCGTAAAAGTAGTTAGTGGGACGTAAAGCAAATAGCATTATTATTATGTATTTGTTGAATCCAAAAGTTAGTTGTGCGAAGATTTTTTTAACAACCTGGAAATGCTAGGTCAAGCAGCACGGAACCTTTCTGGACAGTAATAAAGAAAGGAAGGCAGGGAAAAAGGAAATGAATAGTGTTTTGGGTTATTAAGGTGAACATATAATAAATCCCAGGGAATCACTAGACAGGTGGAGGGAATATTTTTAAAATCTTCTCAACGTAAAAGGAAATCTTCATGGTGGTGTCGCGAACAACGAAGCTCATGCGTAGGAGGAAAATGGTGTTAGTGAAATTACACTTGAGAAAGTGGAAAATATGGTGAATAAACTCCATTGTCATAAATCAGCAGGGATTGATGAAGTTAGACCTGACATAGTTAAGTATAGTGGGTAGGCAGGGATGAAATGGCTTCATAGAATAGTAAGATTAGCATGGAGTGCTTGTAAGGTACCCTCAGATTGCACAAAAGCAGTAATTGCACCTATCTATAAGCAAGGGAACAGGAAGGATTGCAACAACTATCGAGGTATCACATTGCTTGATATACCGGGCAAAGTATTCACTGGCATTCTGGAAGGGAGGGTACGACCAGTTGTTGAGAGGAAGTTGGATGAAATCCAGTGTGGTTTCAGAATACAGAGGCGCTGTCAGGATCAGATTTTCGGTGTGCGCCAGGTAATTGAAAAATGCTACGAGAGGAACAGACAGTTGTGTTTATGTTTCGTAGATCTAGAGAAACCATATGGCAGGGTACAAAGGGGCAAGATGTTCACCATACTGGGGTACTATGCGATCAACTGTAGATTATTAAAATCAGTCAAAGGCACTTATATAGACAATTGAACTGCAGCCAGAGTTATTAGAATGAGCTCTTTGGTTCAGGGTACTTACAGGTGTTAGACAAGGCTGAAATATTTCACCTTTGTTGTTCGTAGTTTACATGGACCATCTGCTGATAGGTATAAAGGGGCAGGGAGGGATTCAATTAGGTGAAAATATATTAAGCAGTCTGGCCTATGCTGACGACTAGGTCTTAATGGTAGACTGTGCCGAAAGCCTGCAGACTAATATATTGGAACTTGAATATAGATGCAATGAGTACGGTTTGGAAATTAGCCTTTCGAAGACTAAACTGATGTCGGTAGGTAAGAAATTCAACAGAATTGAATTTCAGATTGGTGATACAAAGCTGGAACAGGGATATAATTAACAGGTTTTAGGATGTGTGTTCCACCAAATAAGTAATATATTAAGTGAGATTAAGTCAAGTGCAGTAAAGCTATTGCAATGAGCTCGCAGTTGCGTTCAACAGTGTTCTGTAAGAAGGAAGTCAGCTCCCAGACACAACTAACTTCAGATCGGTCTGTTTTCAGACCAACTTTGCTTTAGCGGAGCGAAAGCTTGGTGGTCCCAAGATACCTTATTCATAAGTTAGAAGTAACAGACATGAATGTAGGGAGAATTATTGATGGTAAAAACAGGTGGGAACAATGGCAGGATGGTACTCGGAATGAGGAGATAAAGGCTAATTTAGGAATGAACTCGATGGATGAAGCTGTACGCATAAACCGGCTTCGATGGTCTGGTCATGTGATGCGAATGGAGGAGGATAGGTTACCTAGGAGAGTAATGGACTCTTTTGTGGAGGGTAAGAGAAGTAGAGGGAGACCAAGACGACGATGGGTAGACTCGGTTCCTAACGATTTAAATGTTGTAAGATGTATAAAAGTAAATGAGGCCACAGCACTAGTTGCAAATAGAGGATTGTGGCGACATTTGGTAAATTCACAGAGGCTTACAGACTGAATGCTGAAAGGCGTTACGGTCTATAATGATGATGTATGTATGTATTTAATAACTCTGTTACTTTCCTCTGTTATAATTTATATTGAAGTTTGGAACACAGAGTAGTAGTAGTAATATCCGTTGAAATAATTTAATCCTCTTTCTTTTCCTTGAAAGCGAATACCCTATATTTGTAAATGACTTAGATGTTTCGTGATGCAGTCATGCCAACAAATCATTCACTGAGAAGAGTTTTAGTATAATGCACACATCAAGAATGTCATGTCACCTGTGAACTTACCAGCACATTACATCATGCAAAGGGAATGAAAATGTATCATGAACACAATGTATATTGGTCATCAATATGCCATTAAATGAACGTATATTTATGCGCCGAACGTTGGTTCCTCAATTTGCATTATCGTCCCAACCTACGTACTGTTTATACACGGCAATTCGTCCGCTTGCTATAATGTGTCGTGTTCTTCTTTAAATTCATTCCAACAATCTGTCTAGCCGTTGTTGGTCCACATTGTTCAACTCATTAACAGTAGTTCTGCGTAAGTATTTTCGATTGATTATGTCGTCATTATATTAAAGAAACAGCCTATTTAACCGATTCCGTTATGATCCGTAGGGCCCATGCATAGAGAATGAAGAGTCCAATATCAGTCCTGTGAAGAAAGACACCGACTAACGTGGGCGTCCGCAGGATCTGTTCCAGGTGGGGGCACATAAAAAATGTTCATGAATATAGAAACCAATATAACGTCAGCAACATTAAATTGTTTGCAGAAATTTTCGGTTATAACAGATGCTAGATGATTGTCAGTAAGTTAATTTTATGAAATAATCTGATTTGATATTAAAGAATTGAACATAAAACTTTTTTGAATTTCAGGGGGGGCAAGCGCCGCCCCCTTGCCGCCCCTTAAGGGCGCCCATGCCGACTAATTGACAGATGGAATCTATAATTGTCATGTTTGGGCATGTATTCTTCTCTAAAATGGAAGACGTGGTATTGAACCTCGAGGTGGCCCTGTACGACCAGCTGAGACGAACAATGTTCGCAGATAATGCCATCTCTAAACCTGTCCCGTGCAGCCCTGGCAATTTCAGATTACCTCAGAACATTTTGCTGACGGTTGTCAGGAAGACGGCATATCCCCAATACATGTGTCAGTGCAAAAATTTCACATTGCATGATGTTATTCCTATCCATGAATTTCCTTATGATGCAGAGTTACAAAAACTTGGCCACAGATTATGCGCCAAGAGTGAAAAGTAGCACAATACGGCGTGCTTCTTATACTTTTGGCAAGTACTAATCTCGAAGCAGCCACGAAATGATTATTGAGCATGGTAAATTCGGTCTACGGTTTCCCTGAGACTGAAAGACATGTCAGAGAAGCGTGTCCTCAACTACACCTGTGCACCACGATTTCACATCAAAATCACTTGAATCACTATTATATATCTGGAAAATTTCCTCGTTGATGGTTTTTCCGTGATGTAAGTGGACTGTAGGGACGGGACTGAATTTTAGTAACCGAACTTGAATAAAATAGGAAACAGTGCTTCCTTCTTGATGGCACGACTTCAACAAGGTACAGAAAGCTGCTCTTTTCCTTTCGAAAGGTGCGGTTATGTGTAGGATTGCTCACATTTACAGTAAGTTGGAAACGCTACTGACTTAACGCACTCATTCATTGTCGTTGTCCAAGCGAGCTGGTTGCGCGGTTCGCATCACGTATCTCTATTGCTGTATAGGAGAAATACTAGGCTCAAACCACACTGCCGTCATACCTTAAGATGGTTTCCGGTGGTTTTCCTTTTTCACACCAGCAAATGTTGGCGCTGTACCTTGATTACCGCGACTTTCTTCCCAGTCCTAGCCCTGTCCTACCCCATCGCTGCCAAAAGACCTCTCTGACTTGTTGTGACATAAAACCATTAGCAAAATCACAATCGGAGACTCTTTACGAGACTCATAGGTATGACACGAAACTTCCTTGAATTTTAATATTGCGAAATTAATTAGCGATCGTATTGAGAAAAATAATTTTTCTTTGAAGTATTTCTATGCTATGTATCTCTCATAACACACAGGTACATGGGAAGTGATTAGAAATGTAGCGTACGTATACATCAACATAATACTGACTTAGGAGTATTGTGCAAGCTCGATGGATCTGAAAGGATAGTGATAAGGAACATATTTGGACCATTTCGTGGAAATGGAGTTCGGAAAACAAAGGATGAAGAAAGAATTGGGAGAAATATATTCCGAGCCCAATCTCTGTGTACGTAAAAATGATGCATTTCAACTGGTATATGTATCTCAGTCCGCCTCTGTGGTGTAGTGGTTAGTGTGATTTCCTGCCAACCCCGGAGGCCCGGGTTCGATTCCCGGCTCTGCCACGAAATTTAAAAAGTGGTACGAGGGCTGGAGCGGGGTCCACTCAGCCTCGGGAGGTCAACTGATTAGAGGTGGGTTCGATTCCTGGAAGTGGTTTTCCGTAGTTTCCCACTTCTCCTCCAGGCAAATGCCGGGATGGTACCTAACTTAAGGCCATGGCCGCTTCCTTCTCTCTTCCTCGTCTCTCCCTTCCAATCATCCCATCCCCCACCAAGGCCCCTGTTCAGCATAGCAGCTGAGGCCGCCTGGGTGAGGTACTTGTCACCCTCCCCAGTTGTATCCCCCGACCTAGAGTCTGAAGCTACAGGACACCGCCCTTGAGGCGGTAGAGGTGGGATTCCTCGCTGAGTCCGAGGGAAAAGCCAACCTTAGAGAGTAAGCAGGTTAAGAAAAGAAGAAAAAAGAAGAAGGTATGTATGTCAACAAAATGGACACTTATTTGATGGTAGGTAAGCTCGTGTCCTTGACCTGAGGTGGTACAGCTCTTTTCAGGCACAGCCCCCGTGGAGGTAAGCTGCATGTACCAGTTTAACCACACGCAAGCACTCCTGCTATTCTTAAATTTCTGGCAGTACCAGGAATCGATCCCGGACCCCAGAGGACTGCACCAAATAGTGCTAACCGTTACGCTACGGAGGCGGAGAAGTGAACTCGTGTCCTCGTACCAAGGTAGTGCAGCTCACTGAGTAACACAAATACGTGACGAACCCAGCAACAGAAGGCGTAAGTAGAATCGTAACAGAAAGAATAATCTAACTCGTCCTGGGCTGTTTCCATCTATGTGCTTGTATAAACTGGTAGATAGAGAGCATGCAAAAAAAAAATAATTCTGAATTTGTGAGTACTTAACTTACTGATACAAAAAAGTCGTTTATAGACTGAAACTGTAAAAATCTGTTTTACCTTATTTCCGGTGAAACCAACCCAAATTATTTTAAAATGAAATGTGTCCAATATCTTTCAAAAACCTTCCAGTAGGGATGAGAACTACACCAGTCAAATTTGTCGTTGGTCAGTGGATGTATGTTGTTTTTGATGGGGAGAAACACACAGAATATTTTCTCGAAGCCCCCGTTCATGGAAAATTGAACGACAAAATTCCCAGCCTAGTTATCTTAGGACCTTGCGTAATGTTATTCTTAGCCTGCTCCTCTTCTGGCAAGCATACGCCGAGCAGCGCAGCTTTATAGTGTTCTGTATCTCAAGCCCTGCTATCTTTTTTGTTTTATGCAAATCGCCAAAGCCATTTTGAAGCCCACTCCGGGCGAACGGACTGCCTGACAGACATTGAGTTTCAATGCATAGGCCCACGCATACGCGAGCGAAGGGCCAACAGCCATAAGAACAGAAAAGTGAAAAGTTCCATGCCGTGGATATGAAAGTTTCGAATGCCTTCAATGACATCGGCCATCGTTAATATGATTCTCCTACTGACATTTTCTAATTCACACATTAGTAATCCGAGCATGGTGCCATACGTTTGGTCCCAGATCTCCTCGTGGTATCCGAGGCCCCAGAGGATAGCTTTTTGGTCCGATAGCGTAATTTTGATTCACCACGAATAATAGTAAAACATGCTGTAGTTGACAAGTAAGTCTACTCGTATTCCGACGGTATGATAACACACGTTAATGACTAGGTATTTATCTAAAACACATAAGATGCATTTCAACTTTTTAACAAGTTTGCTTTACGTCACATCGAGACGAATATTTCTTACGGCGACGATAGGATAGGAAAGAGCTAGGAGTGGGAAGGAAGCAACCGTGGCCTTAATTGAGGTACAGCCCCAGCATTAGCTCTATGTGAAAATGGGAATACCATGAAAACCATCTCCAAGACTGCCGACAGTGAGGTTCGAACCCACTATCTCCCGGATGCAAGCTCACAGCAGCGCGTACCTAACCGCACGGCAAACTCGCTCGGTGCGTTTCATCTGAACTCATGAAAATGTTCTGAATAATAATAATAATAATAATAATAATAATAATAATAATAATGTCCGCCTCTGTGGTGTAGTGGTTAGTGTGATTAGTTGCCACCCCCGGAGGCCCGACTCTGCCACGAAATTTGAAAAGTGGTACGAGGGCTGGAACGGGGTCCACTCAGCCTCGGGAGGTCAACTGAGTAGAGGTGTGTTCGATTCCCACCTCAGCCATCCTGGAAGTGGTTTTCCGTGGTTTCCCACTTCTCCTCCAGGAAAATTCCGGGATGGTACCTAACTTAAGGCCACGGCCGCTTCCTTCCCTCTTCCTTGGCTATCCCTTCCACTCTTTCCATCCCCCGTAAGGCCCCTGTTCAGTATAGGTGAGGCCGCCTGGGCGAGGTACTGGTCATCCTACCCAGTTGTATCCCCCGACCCGATGTCTGAAGCTCCAGGACATTGCCCTTGAGGCGGTAGAGGTGGGATCCCTCGCTGATTCTGAGGGAAAATCCGACCCTGGAGGGTAAACAGATTAAGAAAAAGAAGAAAACAAAATAATAATAATAATAATAATAATAATAATAATAATAATAATAATAATAATAATAATATCTCTTTAAAATCATTTCTACGGAGTGAGTTGCCTGCACGGTTTGAATCACGTATCTATAAGCTTGCATACGAGTGATTGAAATTTCGAGTCAACCCATCGCCAGGCTTGAAAATGTTTTCTGCGATTTTTCATTTTCACAGCATGCAAATGCTGGAGCTGGTCCATAATTACGGCACTACTTTCCCAATCATAGCACTTTCTCTACCCTGCATCACCGAAAACCTGCGTGTTACTGCATCGTTATACCATTAGCAAGAAATGCAAAGTACGTTCTAAAGTGAAACTGTTTTAAAATCTTCAAGCTAAAGCAATTGTGTTCAAAAGGCATTCTTTAACATCCGGGAAGTGGAGTTTCCGTATTTAAACCCTCAAATACTACCGATCTCAGTTGGGATCGAACTCAGTATTTTGAGAACAGAATGTATGTGCAACTCGTATGAAATGAGACTTCGTAGCGAATTTTTTACGACCGGATGAGCTTCCGGACGTCAACCTCACCAGAGGAGTTCATGAGATAAAGTGAGTAATGCAATATATGATAGCGGGAAGGGAGAGGGTGAAACCCGGTCCCGATACATAGCCTACTCCTGTCAATAGCACCAAGAGATCTGCTCACGGCTTAACGTCTCAATCTGACGGACGAATCACCGTCAACAGCGTTATATGCGCTCACCGCATGTGGACACTGAGGAGAGTTTGGATCATTATATTGGATATATTTTCTTAGAATTGGAAAATGTCTATGCCCTGAATGTTCGATATATCCTCTGTATTGGACACCATTGAACCCTGGAACCTCGTAGTTCTGTAGTGTTTGATTAGCATAATGCTATAGTGACAGAAGGAGAGGTCGCTGAAAATATTGCAGTAACAAAAGAAAGACCTGTCATTGAGGATATCTCACTAACCGAAGATTTGGAACGGCTCCCCGAAGTTCATCGCAGTCAACTTCCTAAGCAGCTTGTTCCTAACGGCAAGGGATAATCTGCGTCTAAAGAAGGCCAAAGAACTCGGCGCTAAGTATTTGTCTGGACGAAAGAATGTTCGTGAATCAGAGAATTATGGATTTTTGCAATTACGAATGATGCTGTCATCATTAGGCTCAAATCTAAATTTAGCAATGTCATTTTAGAATATGATACGAATTCTATACGGCAAAAGATTATTGTGATTATCCATCGTTTGATGTTGAGGAATTAGTTTACTAATATCATAAGCAGTGTCAGCTGCAATCACAGTTCATAAAGACAAATTTGAATAATAACACCAATTTTGCTTCTATCGGAATAAACAACACAAGAGTGAGTAATGCACCTGCATATTCAACAGCATTTGAAAACGTTTTACATATATTACCTAAAGAACACGGGCTGCCTACCCGAGGCGGTAAAGGCGTGCTCCGTTCACCCGGAAGGACGTGGGTTCGATTCCCCTTCAGTAAGTCAAAAAATTTAAGAGACGAAATTTCCACTTCCGGAGGTGCACATTACTCTGAGGTTCACTCAGCCTACACAAAAATGAGTACCAGGTTAATTTCTGGGGGCAGAGGTGACCGGATGGAGAGCTAACTACTCTACCCCACCAAGTGCCGAGGCTACGGATAGTGAAAACTTTTACTTTCCACCCTTCCCCAGGGCCTTTATGGTCTGTACGGAGATGACTTGTTTGACCTAAGGATGTTCTGATTTTAAAAAGCGATTTTAACGTTGATAAGATATTTTATGAATCATATGGACTCTACTGTTGTAATATTAAGTAGGTATCGTACAGGAGAAACAGAGGAGCCTTGCTCGTTACCTGATCACTTGTTAACCAACAGTGCCTTAAATACAAAATGCACAATATTAAGTCAGCTATTAGTGATCACAATGTGTTTGTTTCGAATATATTTAACTCTCAAATTGATGTTACCGAATATAATAATAATAATCATAAAAACAATCTACTGGATTTCAATAACATTAATCATTTCTTTTCTCTGAAGAGGTTTCTTCCAGAAGGTAACATTGATAAGTGTTATGGAACGCTTTTGATTACACCCATGTTCATAAAATTCAGAACACCTTGAAAGACTAGAGATAGGAAGTTTATTTTCATAGGGTATATATATGAATATACCCCCACCGATACATATATTTGCTAATTGCTTTACGTCGCACCGACACAGATAGGTATTATGGCGACGATGGGACAGGGAAGGGCTAGGAGTGGGAAGGAAGCGGCCGTGGCCTTAATTAAGGTACAGCCCCAGTATTTGCCTGGTGTGAAAATGGGAAACCACGGAAAACCATTTTCAGGGCTGCCGACAGTGGGGTTCGAACCTACTATCTCCAGAATACTGGATACTGGCTGCACTTAAGCGACTGCAGCTATCGAGCTCGGTGGGGGTATATTCATTGGTATATTCTGCACAAACGACTAGCATTTCAGTCACCTAGGTTCAGCATGTGTCCTGTTGCCTATTAGGCACTGGGTCGTCCATGGGCACTGATGACTTGTTCCATGGCTGATGGCATCCACGCGTCTAAGGCGCGAATGGCGTCCTGGGTATAGCTATCTATGCTGCATTCACCTTCCACAGTTCATCTTTGGTGGTTGGCATTGGGTCACAGCGCCGCACCCGTCGTTTCGCCATATCCCGCACATTTTCGATTGGCGACAAGTCTGGTGATCGGGCGGGCCAGGACAACAGTCTGACATCCTGTGACAATAAGAATGCACGTGTTCGTGCGGCAACATGTGGTCGCGCAGTGTCCTGCCGAAATATGGCGCCTGGGGTGTCGTTCCTAAAGGGTTATGGCTACGGGTCACAGGATGTCATTCACGTAACTCAAACTGGTCACAGTGCCTTGGACGTGCACCAACTGAGATTTGTAGTTGTACCCGATAGCACCCCACATCATAAGGCCTTGAGTTCGCGCTGTCTTGTGCAAATGCAGTCAATATGACGCCTCTTCCCCTATCTGCGGTGAAACAAAATTCGGCCATCATTTTCAAACAAACAGAACGTGGATTCATCCGAAAACACTATCTGCTGCCATTCCTGTCCCCAGTGACGTATTTCCACACACCATTGCAGTCCAGCATGTTTATTCACATTAGTCAAAAGTAGGCGGAGAAATGTTGCGCCAGAACCGAGGAGGACGCAGATCTGTCCTGCAATGCTATTCGGATGAAGTGTCGATCTTCTCGGGGGGTGGTCTTGGTGGTGCGATCAGACCCTTCTCGTCGTGTTCTACTGCCTTCTGTGAACCATTCTGTACACACCCGTTGCACTGCCGACACACTTCGTCCCTCACGAGCAGCAATTTCTCGGATAGATTAATCACGTTCTCTGATGCCGTCCTCTTTCAAACTCACTCATTGGACGGTATGGTTCTCGCATACGTCTGCGAGGCATCCTTCACATCTGCTCATGTCACACTGATCCATTACCTTCGGTTTATAGCGACAACGAGAGCCTCAGGCACATTTAACCAGTCGGTGGTGGTGCGACGAAATATCAGTGTGGACCTTGAACCTGAGGGCCGACATGGTTCAAATGCTAATCATTTCTTCAGAACATGTCCTGTGAATATGAACTTCCTATCTCTAGTCTTTCAAGGTGTTCTGAATTTTTGATCGTGAGTGTATATTGAAGAGGGTATAACTAATTGCACTAAAAGGTACAGTCTCATTGTAAATATGAAACAAGAATTATAAAATTCATGTATCCTGGATTGATGAAAATTTGTTCAAAGAAGAGAGAGTTTACATTCTTTTAAGAAGAAATACTCTCAAAGTGAACTATTAGTTCATGCATATAATAGGCTAGGAGATGATTTCGAAGCTCTTAAACTGACAGTAGATGTACTTGTCGATTTAACAGCAGCGTATGGCACCGTCAATAATCAGTTTCTACTAGTTATGATCTACAAACCGACGAAGGATTTTAGCCTTACTAGGTTCATCGCCATTCTCATGCAGAACCGCAGTTTCTTTTTCGATTTCCAAGGACAGTGCAGTCGATGGAGACCACAGAAGAACGGCCTCCTCCCAAGGAAGTGTGCTGGCTGCAACCCTGTTCATTATGGTATACATCAGCGACCAACCTATCACCACAATAGCAAGAGATTTATGTACGCTGATGATTTCGCTCTGGCCACTCAAAACACAGAATTTGAATCAGTGGAGAACACAGTAACGAATACACTCTAAGACATGTGAAGTTACTACTGTACAAACCAGCACAAATCAAGCCCATCAAAGGAACAAGTGTGTGCTTTTAATTTGATAAAGAGGGAATCCACTCATAGGTTAAATAGGCTATAGTATGGTCAGGGGTCGAACCGGAACACTGTGATAATCCCAAATACCAAGGAATGACGATTGATAGATCTCTTACTTTCAAGAAACGCTGCGTGAATTGCAAGTGGAAGGTTTCTACAAGGAATAAACTCCTAAGGAAACTGGTGGGATCACAGTAACTACCCATTAGCGCCGTGCGTTGCCATATAGCAACTATTTTCGCACCTTTTTCTTTTGGTACTGTTGGCAGCAAGAAATAATCTGGAAGACTGTGGTGTCATGTGACAGTTAGAGAAGTTTCTATAGAATCGAGTAATCATGTTTGTTTAATTTTAAAATCTACTGTTGTGACACAAGGAGTGGTGGACTCTTGGTTATTTTCAGATACCTACGAAGTGGCTGACAGCTTCGCGTAAGAAGGATACAAAATTTATAAATGTTGTTTCATTAGATTATATTTACAATAGTGTTGTGCACACTTAATTATATAATATGTTGTAAGCAATTTAAAATAGTACGGGCGCACAATGCCGTAGTAGTGCTTGTTGAATCATTAACCTTGCCATATGGCAATGCTAGGCCTTTATACTCAGTAAAATTTCTGCAGCTGTCAGATCATGTTACTTTATCCTGATTCATACATCTTCCTTGCAAGAAGGGATTTTCCCTTTCAGAAGCACTGGATAAGCTACTGATTGAAGATCTCAATGGTGATATTTTAGTGGAACCATCCGATGTAAGTGTAGTTACACACGAGGGCTCCTGGTGATGAAGATGATGGCGGCTTATTGATAATCTCAGCTCTTGAAAGTTACGTGCCAGTGCTGAAATGGAGCTTGTACATAATGAAAGTATTAGGATTAGTTACGATGGCGAAGATATGTTACCAGAGGACGAAGTGTTTTTTGTGTCTAGTGATGCAAGATCTGTTTCAATACCTGAAACTGTAAATGAGCGGGTAACTGATAGAGAAAATAACAAATCAAATTACAAACCAAGATAGGCCGAAGGGGCTGATTTCGATATAGGTTGACTGTTGACATTTCCGGAGCCTAATTACAGAAAGTACAAATATATTAATATTGTTGACATTTTTGAATTGTTTGTGGATAACCAGCTGATTGAACATTCATTTCAAGATACGAGAAAGTATGCAATGTTTTTAAATTGCACATACCCACAAATAACTTCTGATGAAATTCGTTGCTCTATCACCATATTTTTCATTTCTGGATACAATAAGTTACCCTTCAAGTGTTCTTATTGGGACAAGCAGGATGATACAAAGACAGGAAAAGATGTTCATTCTCTATCTCTGTGCCTAACGCGTAAGTAATAAGGGAAGGTTTATCTGCCTTAGAAAACACTGACTAGTGTAGTTAGTATTTAGTGTGTAACTGCATCTGAAGTTCTTTGGTTCTCGGTTTTCCTATTTTCGACCTTATTCTATTGTTCCACTGAGAGTTTTGTTTTCACATTACGTATATATCTCTATGTACTGCAAACAGGTAGATTTCCCTTTATTCAATATTTCTATTTTTTAGCTGTGATGTGAATAAACATTAATATCCCATATTCTTACAATAAATAATGCTGAGATTTTTCAACGCTGTTACTCCACAACAAACAAAAATCTACTCTGTAATCAAAATTCTTCTATCAAAACCCATTGTTAAAAATAGGTACACCGGGCGAGTTGGCCGTGCGAGTAGAGGCGCGTGGCTGTGAGCTTGCATTCGGGAGATAGTAGGTTCGAATCCCACTATCGGCAGCCCTGAAAATGGTTTTCAGTGGTTTCCCATTTTCACACCAGGCAAATGCTGGGGCTGTACCTTAATTAAGGCCACGGCCGCTTCCTTCCAACTCCTAGGCCTTTCCTATCCCATCATCGCCATAAGACCTATTTGTATCGGCGCGACGTAAAGCCCCTAGCAAAAAAAAAAATAGGTAGTGCAAGCGCCTAGCGTTGCCATACATCAAATATCTTATGACCTAGCCGTCTCAATGTTCTGAAACTTGTTTCATCTCAAACATGCGGTGAAACACAATAAATTAATTAATCTCAGAAAAAAATCAATTCAGGCGCTAATGGGTTAATACGTTAATTAATTTTCATGCAGTTATCAGCTCTTGAAAAGAGATAAAACCGCTCTTCAACTTCTTCGACTGTTGGCTAGTTGGACCTGGAGCTGAATGCAACAGAACTCAATTGGGCGTTCCCGGTGGCTGCGGGACGTCATGTGTCCAATCAACCTCTTAGCAACAGGTTTTTTTAAAGAAATCTGGAATCCCGGTGGTCATGGTGAGGTCCAGCCCTAATAACTCCACCTCATGCAGCCCGTTACATATGGAATTGAAGTCCTCAGAATTATTGAAAGGTGCTGTTTAATGATGAATGTCTCGTGTATCTGCACACAGAACATCACAGGGAAATTATAGGGAGCACGGTAATACCACCCATATTAGACACTTTCTTGAATTCGTTTTACATCGCACCGACTCAGACAGGTCTTACAGCGACGAGATGCCCTTAATTAAGTTACAGCAGCAGCATTTGTCTGGTGTGAATATGGGAAACGACGGAAATCAAACCTCAGAACTGCCAACTTTGGGGTTCGAACCCTTAATCTACCGAGTTCAAGTTCGCAGCTACGTGACTCGAACCGCGTATCCTACTCGCTCGGTACCGTTTCAGACACTGTGCCTCAAATGAACAACAAGGTGGTGGCTGTTTGATGATCCGAGGTGACATTACACATGCCCAGACGCCCTGAGTTGAACACCAGGATCGCCCGAAATATGTAATCATGGATTGAGTGTTAAAACAGGTTTCTCCGAGCTCCGTTAGGCCAAGTGAGGTATATGAAATGAGACGCAGTGGATTAGTCAGTGATACGGATGGGATGATATTACGCTGACCTCGTGCCACTCCAATATCCGTTGGCCATCTTGCTGGACAGCAGTCGTTTTGACAGGCCAAGTGCTCTATATCTGCCACAATTTGTTACTAATCCAATGTATCTGTAACTACAAAGTGAAACGTGCTGGAGGTTTTAGACTCACTAGCAGTACTATGCTCCAGCTATAGCCCACCTATTATGAACACAGCCTTAGGCACCTTCTATTGCACGACATACCCCACGGGCCCTGGAATAAAAATCAAATTTTCGTAACCATCTGCGTTATTATCTGTCGTACAAAAAATACGTAGATGTACACGGTATAAAGGAACGGGAATAATATATTCGTAAGCGTTCGTTATATATAGTATTTTGATAGACCTAATGTCAACAAAAATATTTGAAAATAATCTTCCTATAAATACCAACTCCATGTGATTACCATGACATCATATGCACCTGATAACACAATCCAGAGTGAGTGGATTCCAAATAAATAATTTGGTTGAAATAATTCAACCGGGTTTCCGCTTTTAGGAATATACAAACAGACAGAAAGACACCAAAGGAAAGGTTCTACCTCATGTTTCCTCGGTGTTCAGATACATTACGTGGGGTTAATTTTGAAGCCGAGAGAAATATAATACATCCCCTGAGTTTCTCCTGTTACGGATCATTTCAACTAACTGTAGGTGTGCGAGGGTGTCCGTCACTGCTGCAGAGCATGAAGCCCGTAGAAAATAGTATTTTCTCCGTCATTTGAAGAGTAAGCGAAGTTATGTACATAACAAAAATTACTTAAAATGAAGGGGCGTTTCACAGATTTTACATACCGGTATAATCAATAGCGTAAGAGGAAGTTGAAAAGAAACCTCTTCTTGTTTTCCTATAAATCCTCAACCTATTCAGTGATTTTTACATGATACGCATATCAAAACCTGCTCCTGGACGATTAGACTCTAAACATGAAGTTTGGTCAAGATATAATCAATAACGGAAAATATTTAAAACGTTCTCTTATACCTATAAACCCCCAGTTTATTCTGTGATTTTAAATTATATGATTATCAAAACCTGCTTCTGGTTGATTAGACTCTAAATATGAAGTTTGGTAGAGATATAGTCAATAATGTTAGCGAAAATAAAAAATAAACCTCTTCTGCTCTTCCTATAAACCCCCAGTCTGTTCAGTGATTTTTAAACAATACGCATATTGGAACCTGCTCTTGGATGAGTAGACTCTAAACATGAAATTTGGTCGAGATATAATCCGCAGAATAAAGGAAAATTGAATTATCTCTCCTGGTCTTCCTATAAACCCCAGTCTCTTCAGTGATTTTTAAAATGTATGCATATCGAAACATGCTCCTGAATTAGTAGACTCTAAATATGAAGTTTGGTCGATATATAATCAATAGTGTAAGATAAAATTGAAAAAACTCTTCGAGTGTTCCTATAAACCCCCAGTCTATTCAGTGTTTTAAAATGATATGTATGTCAAAACCAGTTCTTGGACACGTAGACTCCAAACATTAAGTTTACCCGTGATGTTGGAACAAACAGAAAAACAGACAACCAAACAGACAAATAGACACGAAAGCCAAAAACTACTAAAATGATCTCGGGTTGACCTAAAACGGATAAATATATCAGAATTTTGTGGAATAAATAACATTACAGACAGCGGACCCCCAGAATGTTATTTATAAGATAAGAGCAGAACAGATATATTTTTATAAACAACTTTTGTATCCCGAAACTTGTACTGGCATGCATTTTGCCAGTTGCAAACCTATATTTGAAAAGAGATCACATTGGCGTAAACGTCATGCTGTTTCTTCTGAGGGAGATTTGATTTCAGACTTCTAATTGTGGGCCGGGGACCAGGCTGAGTGCGAGGCGCTGGCCTTCTGACCCCAGCTTGGCAGGTTCGATCCTGGCTCAGTCCGGTGGTATATGAAGGTGCTGGAATAAGTCAGCCTCGTGTCGACAGATTTACTGGCGCGTAAAAGAACTCCCGCGGGACTAAATTCCGGCACCTCGGCATCCCCGTAAACAGTAAAAAAATGTAGCTAGTGGGACGTAAAGCAAATAACATTAATTTTAATATGCGATACTGGCTAACTCAGAGATGGGCTTTGTTTTTCGGAAGTATTCTAATACCATTGCACATTTGTGACCGTTTCTGATTTTCACAGAATTTCCTGTACTCGATGTTGTATTACTCGAATTCCTGCTGCCCTTTTTCGTAGGAACTTATGGAAATGTACCATCTTTATTCTGAGAGCTGCATACAACGTCACACTATGGTCATTGCATTCCATATTGTACTGACTCTCCTTAAAACGGGTCTCCCTCTACTGAAAAGTACCTGTGGCGACTGTAACCAAGTAAAACTATATTTATCTGGTCATCGAAGGAATGATGGATTTTTCATTCGTGTTTTCTTGAATTTACTGGTACTAATTCTGATACCAACCGATAACTTAAAACCTAACCTGGGCCGATGACCTTCGATGTTAGGCCCCTTTAAACAACAAGCATTATCATCAAAACCTAACCTCTTCATGAGTTTTCTACAAATTGACTCTGACTGTTTATGGGAAAATTTGACTGTGGTCATGGATAATACGCAAGTTTTCAATATGTAAAAGTATTCAATTTTAAGTCATTGCACTGATGTACAACTTTCTAGTAACCCTAGAATACTTCAAGTACAAGTAACACCATCTTCCATTAATCTGTGCCAATTTTAATTATCTTTAATTATCATTAATTATCTTAACTACCTCAACAAGAGCTGTTAACGATCGAAGTATCCCTTTGCGGGACTCAACAGAACTTACGATTAATACAGGACAATGTACTCGCTTTGATCATTTATGCGCAGTTCTAATGGCTGCAGTAACTGGAACTAGACCTTCTAATTAATAAGAGGAATGTCATTGACATTTACAACCTTTCTTCCTATGCGGTACTTGATCAATATTTACATGGTTCTCTACTTTATCGTCATCCTCTTCATGGAATGCATTAGGTTGGTGAAAGGTGAAAATGAAATCACCCAGACCCATGGACATAAACTTTTAATGATAACTCACAAAATCTAAATAATAATAATAATAATAATAATAATAATAATAATAATAATAATAATAATAATAATAATCAATAGCGGGCAGTATCCAGTATTCGGGAGATAGTAGGTTCGAACCCAACTATCGGCAGCCCTGAAAATGGTTTTCCGTGATTTCCCATTTTCGCACCAGGCAAATGCTGGGACTGTACCTTAATTAAGGCCACGGCCGATTCCTTCCCACTCCTAGCCCTATCCTGTCCCATCGTCGCCATAAGACCTATCTGAGTCGGTGCGACGTAAAGCAACTAGCAATATAATAATAATAATAATAATAATAATAATAATAATAATAATAATAATAATAATAATAATCTTAGCAGAGATACATCCAAAGAAAGTGAAGAAGAAATATCCTAAAAGAAATGAGTGAGAAAGATTATGTTTACACATGACGTTGCTAGACAGCAACACATGAGACTATCGACAGTGCAGCTCCGTGAAAAATATAGGAATCTAATATCGTCCGTTGATGATCTGAGGTGTACCACTAGTTTGCAACTCCAGCAGAGTGCGTAACTCTGTGTGACAATTATGTGTTGGAATAATAGGCAGATGTGCAATTCTAACAAAACAATGCCTGCCCACAAACCGCTCATGCAAGCCAACGCACTGTATTGAATTTTGGCCTATTCTGCTACGGAGACGACAACCTTCGGGTCACCTGGTGGAATGCGTATTGAATTCCATTAAGCAGGATGGTATTCGTCACCTCTACCGAAGCAGTCTTTCGGCGTACTCTGAAAACACTGTGATCACGACTATACCCTCGTGCAAATAGTTCTGTACGATATTCTAGACTCTGTGATGGAATTTTTCTCTCTGGGAGCGATGCCCTCATGGTATTGCTTTTTTCATTTTTTCACACCTATTCACATTTTACTCATTCTGAGACCGTCATTATAGAAGATAGTATAGGATTACTAATCTTCACCCCCTGAATAAAATTCAAGTTCTAACACATTCTTGAGGGTTGACCATCATGACATAATTTGGGGATATTTATGAGAAAAGTAAACACTATTTACTTACCTCCAAAATGTAGATTACACTTTACGAGACCGACAGCTTTACTTGAATTCTAATTACAGTAGAGCTCATTTTCTCGTAGAAAAGCATTGCTGGTGATTTTAATTAAGGCCATTTTAGTCGAAAGCTGGCTATGGTCAATGAACTATTGAGGTCCCTATATTCTAATTATAATGTTACTGGTCTTGATCTCCCATTTATTACGTTTGAAATTGTGACGCCAGGTGCCGAACATGTTGTCCCACAGGAGTTCCTTTACGTGCAGGTAGATATATCGACACTTTTAAAAACCATAGGACTGAGCAGATGTCCACCTCTCCCCCCCCCCCACTTGGGTTCAGCTATCCCAGCCACTTAGTCACGCTTTCTCGTATTCTTACAAGGAAACCAAATGTATGCCGGAGGCAAACGAAAATACTTTGTCATTCCTCTAGATCAAATGGTTACGTCCACAGGGACTTCGAAAGAGGGACAGCGAACTAGTGTGAAATTTCTGACTGTCGACATTGTGACGAGGTATGTATCGCAGCATTTGTGCAGTATGCGAGGACTTTTGCATACCGTTAGCCACTGTGAAATGATGATATCAATGATTGTCAGAAAGGTACGTCATCACCGCATGTCATATCAGCGGACTCATATATTGATACATTTGCTCAAGAAGATGACGTATAATGTGACCAATAGTTAATGCTCGGCACTGAATTTTCAAGATGTTTCTGAGCTATCGCCTGCATTGTGCCCAATGTGTTTCGAAGGTTTAGAGTGGTAAAATGATACATCAGAGAGTAAACACCCAATGCATTTCTGTATCGCATCGTCACCACGGATTAAATCATGTGCCACCATTGCGAACTAGAGTCACGATGTCTGAGGCTTGAATTGAAGGATCCGGCGTCCTTACCTACAATGAAGTCAAAGACAGCATTAGATTTGTGCCCACATTCAGCGAACTTTTATTCATCCAATTAACTGAATAAATGTTGACTACTAACGCAAATGCGCGATACTGTGCAATGGTGTCACGTTAGCGAAAAGCACTCATACACAAGTGCTTTGGTACGTTGCCTTAGATGGTAAGCTTATCGCAGGACAATGCCAGTACTAAACCTCATTCATTTAATGTGACTGTGAAAGCTCTAGCGAAGTTTACGTGGGAATCCTGTGGCAATCTTCTTACAACGAAAACTTCTCCATGTGACAGTTACGTGTTTGGTAGTATAAAGCGGTCGCAGAAATGTCAAAGATTTGCTTCGAATGCGGACGTACAGGAGGCAATCAGACATTTTTATCCAGCTACCAAGGGACATTTATGACTGTGGAATTACTAGGCTCGTTGTTCAATGGGACAAAAGCCAATGCTGAAGGTGTATATTTCTACATACTGTAAAGAGTGCTGTTAGGCATATTCCGTATAAAATGTTTTTCTTGGGAACTTAGCTTTGGTTTACTTGTAAATACATGTGTTAGAAGTAGCGTGCACATCGTATGAGCGCAACAACGATGCATAATGTGAACATTTTGAACATAAATATGCAACTTCCCTTAACAAAAGACAAAATATGGTACTGCGAAGACATCTTCCTTAACATGGCATTACCAAGCGCCAATGAATTATAAATCGGCACAGCCAGCATTCATGTCGCAGAAATATTTCCATTTATCCACCATGGTTAACTTCCTACCAGATTGTCTCAAATATCATTCTCATCTCTGCCTCGAGGTTTAGTCTGGTTTGAGATACTGGACGATGTGCAAACACTCCCTTGGGAAATTCTTTAGAAGTTCATTTATAGCACCGCTATTAGCTACCATAGGAGTAGCCTATATTCTGTGGTTTCTTATTGAAACTTTAGGTAAATACCGAGAGAGTGCCTAATATAAGTGGGACCTGACAGTTTTCTTACAAAGCGCCAATTCATTCAAAATTGGCACAACTACTACAAATGTCAGATTAATACAGGTTATCGGGTAGATTTCACACGCACAAGGAACATGGAACAGACTGTTTACCATGATGTTCTGAAATCCTGATGTTTAACTTCAGTAACAGTACCAGAACTGATTGATAGGTTCTTGGACCGGAGCAACTTTAGTAGCTACCACAGGTATCACTTACTGATGATGTGCTGCCACTGAAAATCAGTGGTAGAGTGTCGCTCTCACTACCCCAAGATCACGGGTAGTCGAATTTCTGAAGGGTGGAGAAAAGTCCATTCAGCAGCCCATATCGTACGATGTCGTCATGTGAAAGATCCCTGGTGACGCATTGCATTAGATTTTTATCAACCAAAATTAATTAAGGGAGGTCCGAATTATTCTGTCACCTGATAGAGTAAACCGGAACGTCGAAATTGACACACGGGCAACCAAGATGGAGTCAAATAATTAAATACCTGCACCCGGTAGCAGATGCTATAATGATGCTGATGTTGATGAGGATGATTATTATTGATCATGTTGTACCAGTAAAAGAGCCCGACTTTATGATTTAACTTTAAAGTTAGCATAAAGTAGTCCTCAGGACAATACTGGGTGGTTACTAGCTAGGGCTTGGTACAGGAGGCAGGGTCCTATCTACAAGAAAATTTTTAATTAGATTGAATAATAGTTTTTATTCAGGAAATGCATTTCAAAGTGCACATCACCTTACTGTTGATAGTCGCTGTCTTCAACATCACCTTTTGATGACCCGTGCTCCCAGTTCACCAGGCTGAACGGGGCTGGAACACGTTCTGGAAGTTGCCAATACTTCGTTGAGATAAGTCCGGAACACCCAAGTAGGTTTGATATGGGTTTGAGTCTCGAACTTTCGACGTTCTGGACGATCTCCGACGATGTTGCAGGGTAATCATCACTCGTCACATAACTTATACGGGTGTCCAGAATTACACAGTCCCCCGACACTTTGGTTTAACATCACTGTTTCATTTAATATGGTTGGGATATGCCGTCGAATTCACTTTTAACCTTGTAGATAGAATTTAAAAGTTCACTAAAGATGTAGATGCGAGTAGCATCGAAATTGGAAGAAAATAAAGCACAGTTCATGAATAGAAATAATGAAACTGAAAATTGTTCACGCACTTGGCACAGTT
Source organism: Anabrus simplex (assembly GCF_040414725.1). Taxonomy (NCBI): domain Eukaryota; kingdom Metazoa; phylum Arthropoda; class Insecta; order Orthoptera; family Tettigoniidae; genus Anabrus; species Anabrus simplex. The sequence continues at coordinate 307,161,014 of NC_090266.1, forward strand.
CGTGGTTATTTTCCACTAAATAAATTAGCACTTGACATTGGAAGAAATGTATGACTGCTCTAGAGTTTATCAAAGCCACTGCTGTCAGTCATGCAATAATACTAAACACTTTGATGAAGAAATAAGGTTGAAATGAAAAGCACAGTTCGTTGTTAGGCGCACTTGACATTGAATAAAATAGGTGACTGTTCGAGAGTTTATCATAGATACTGCTGTCAGTCACACACAAATAATTTCCACACTGTTCAGAAGAATAATACACAGTTCTATTTGAATTGGATAAAAAGCACAGTTTGAATTCATAGTGAAACACTTGTATCGCAGCACACGATTATACTTCTATCATGGTAATCATTTGCAGTAACATTCATGGGAAAGTTCGAACACGTTCATCAATACTCGTGTCTATTAAGGAAATTATGCTGACTGAGATGTAAAGAAAAAATATCACAGTTCCTAGAATATTGCAGTAGTGTCACATTTAAGATTAAGTTTCACACAGGCAACGTGGTAATAAACTCAGTTCTACAAGAACGAAAGTAAGTTATATCGAGAAGTTTCTACAAGCGCACAGAACACAAGTTCAACTGAACTGTACTTCACGTAAGTCCAATACATGACTTGTCATAATCAGAGTTCCAACACACACAAAATTTTTAAGTTCAAATAAACATTTTGAATAATTTGTTCTTCATCACTCGCAAAAATTACAAGTTCAGCTTGACTGATAGAATCAATGTCCTTTATAAAGACTTTGTTATGCATTAGAGTTCACACGCGCACAATTGATAAGTTCAACACGACTGTCGGAGTTTAAGTCCCACATGAAGACTTTAAATATTTGAAGATAGCCTCTGAACACTGCAGCGTGGAGAGTCAGGCTGAACACTCAGCTATGACTGTCTGAACTGGGTAAAAATGAGCTCTCCTTATATTCAGTTTGGGGCTCCTACGTCATCATATAACGTGATCCCTTTGAAGCTGATTATCTCGCGAATCCCTCGACGGATTTAATCGAGATTCACAATTTGAGACGTTTATGTTATGCTCTTCAAAATGACGAAACGCTCAAGTCGCTGCGATTACTATTAGATAAGTTCTAAATTTTTTCAATTGAATGTTCGCGAAGGTGTGACGTTCATATCCAGAACATACTAGGTCAGGCAGGCTACACGTGGCGCGTCAGGCGGGTAGTCTATCTTGTCCCTGCAGCTACGTCATACACACAGCTGTCCTCGGCTCGCCTGCTCGTTCCTCCGAACGTAAACAAACCAAGTTCGTTCTGAATATCTTGCGTGATGATTGAATAAAATTAATTATCAAAAAATACGGCATGTGCAGGTCGTAACCGGTACAATGTGTCCTCGTTGACTCTAGGACAACTATAGGATGATGACTTGCCCTCAGTCTCGTCATACTACCTGGATATTTGACTACCGCAGCTGAATATAAAGACTCTGACGACTAAAGTTGTCCTTAAATGTAAGCCAGCAACAGCAAAATAGTATGTATTTTCCATTCCAAACTCTCACCGTTATATGATCATACTCCCATCAATAATAATAATGACGATGAGGAGACTACCGTTAAAAATCTCCAGATACTTAAAGAAAGTGCAGAAGAGGTGGGACCACAGATCTCGCGCTTTACAAATATACATGTAACAAACATGCTATCAAGGACGAAGCTATGGAAACAATAGATCTCATTTTTATTCGGTTACGTATATAAAATTCATCAAGCGCAAGTAAATAATTTACATACACCATGGATTTTAAATTTTTACGCCACGACAAACTTCAGGTTAAGAGACTGCTAGAATTTACCTTTGATTTGTCGGGTATGGCAACGTGTAGTTCATACGTGCACTTGATTGAGTATATCTTGGCATCGTGCGTTTAATAACCTTTATGTTTCAGCTTGTGTCTTTATATTCCATTAATACCAAAAATTGTGTTGGACCGACTCGAAATTCTTTCCCATTGTCACAGCTAAGTAGTGGACAGTGATAAAATCATAGCTTTCAAAAGATCACAAATAACGAAGTATAGAATAACAAAAGTCAATAGGAAGGCGGCAAGTTTTTTTCCTACTGGTCTAACGTCCTTCCATAATATTGAAGGTTTTCAGCGACGCAACGATGGGAAAGGACTACTAGAAAAGGGGAGTTTGCAGTTGTGGCCTTAATTAAGGTATTTGCTTGGTGTGAAAATAGGAAACCATGAAAAATCATCTTCAGGGATGCCAACAGTGGAATTCGAGCCCATCAACTCCCGAATGTAATTTCTCAGCTATTCAACCCTAACCGCACGGCCAACTCGCTCGGTGCGACAATTTTTACAGTACTGGAAAACTTGCTGCCTAGTTGTTGTTGAATAACTGAGTATGGACGCTAACGTTAGTTCAGCTGATCCTCCTAAAGCAGACGGGATCAAATTTGTCAATACTGTCAATAATGTGATGCACTGTGGGGTAATCCGATCGGTATGAGGATAGCCATCTGTAACCTCTGAGCATCGGCCTTGCGGTTTCCTTGCAGCTCATGAATGCAGAAATTCTCTGTATGCTGGGCGACTGTGTTCAGTAGAACGCAGATGATATTATAATGGCGATATGGTCATAACATAAGAGCCTCCTTGGCTCAGACGGCAGCGCGTCGGTCTCTCATCGCTGGATACCGTGGTTCAAATCCCAGTCACTCCATGTGAGATTTGTGCTGGACAAAGCGGAGGGGGGACAGGTTTTTCTCCGGTTACTCAGATTTCCCTGTCATCATTCATTCCAGCAACACTCTCCATTCTCATTTCATAGCATCTATCACTCATTAATATAAATCACTTTGGGAGTGGCGACCCCATCGTACTAATGGCCTATATCTGATTCATTCATTACACCTCTGACCCGGTCAAAGACTGGAAAACAGGTTGTAGGTTTTCATTTTCATGATCATATCATAAACCGTATAAAACAATGTGAGTATAAATGCCGGAAATTAATTTCAAACATTTGAAAACTACGGTCTTCTCTACAGGAAATGAGCAATCCTCTGGGAGCTTGGGGGAAGAGCTACACGAATGACAAAGGAGACACTTCGTTGCTGCTATGCCAAAACCGCGAATGTGACATTGCTCATCCTATCCGTATTTCTCTTAAGACTGGTCACTCGTCCCAGCCACATATTTATGTCCAGTCCATGAGAACAATTTTCGTTGAGTTCATTTTATATGCGCAATTGAACCTTAAATACATCATAATCTAGGAGTGGATAAATATGTCAGTACAGTACAAAAAGGTTCACTTACCTTTACACACGCACTTAAGAAAATGAACTCAACGAAAATTGTTCTGATGTACTGCATATCAACATCTCCATAGGAAGCGTGAAGAGTCTTAAGGAGAATAATGGATTCGAAGAGCGCTGTTAAATTCGCGGTTTTGGTACAGCGGGGACGACATTGGTTCACCATGTTGGTGACATCATATTCTGAATTTAAATTATATCTCTTGTATTCTCGTCTTATTGCCGTCCGACTCGTTGGCTGAATGGTCAGCGTACTGGCCTTCGGTTCAGAGGGTCCCGGGTTCGATTCCCGGCCGGGTCGGGGATTTTAATCGCTTATGATTAATTCTTCTGGCTCGGGGACTGGGTGTATATGTCCGTCCCAACACTCTCCTCATCATATTCAGACAACACACTACACTACCAACCACCACAGAAACACGCAATAGTGCTTACATCCCTCCATAGAGGGTTGGCGTCAGGAAGGGCATCCGGCCGTAAAACAGGGCCAAATCCACATGTGCGACGCAGTTCGCACCCGCGACCCCACAGGTGTGGGGAAAAAGCGGCAGGAAAAGAAGAAGAAGAAGATTCTCGTCTTATTGCCGAGCTAGGGGAGTTCTGTACTTCTTGAAATAGTGATCCTGACTACTGCAAGCTAAGTACACTCTTCCCTGTGTGCGTGCGTGCGTGTGTGTGTGTGTGTGTGTGCGTGTGTGTGTGTCTTGATGGCAACAGTAAAAGAGGTCAAATTGTTCACCTAGTCCTTGGACACACGAGATTAACTATAGGGCCTATAGCTAGTTTCTGGTAATTGCTGTTAATGGGAGATTAATAATTATTGCTTATTTTGTTTCATGACCTGTCTATTACTAAATTTTAAGAGAGGCTAGAGGTCAAAATTTTGTTCCGCACGAGTTCTTCTCTATGCTGGAAGCCAACAACACGGACTCGTCGCATTTCAACAAGACCCTGTTAAGAGTGCCAGACTGAGAGCACAATCCAGCCGAGTTAAGAAATAAGGATTGCTAACCTCCTAAAGAAGAAGTGAATTCTCCGTGTCAATCCAACTGATGTGCCTATATGGCAAGTCCTAGGCGAAATACTGCACACATACATTGCCTAACAACTTGAAAGCTGGTTCTAATGCTGCTATATATCTATCTGCGGCCATGAAAGGCTTAATTGGAGCTATATACTTGTTACGTTGCCTGCTGTCATTTCTTGATGGATATAATACTTCTGTATCCATCTCTTGGCACAGGCCAGAGTAAAGTGTAGCTTCCACCGAAGTCCCAGTCTCATCCATGGCTGTGACAATATGGAAGCTGCTGGGGTATGGGTGGTGCTGAGTATTGACATTCAGAGCACGACTAGTGCATCTGAGTGTTATGAAAGGTGCTGCTCATAGGGTCAGTCGTGCTGCAATAGCACTTTATGACCCAGTGAGGAAAGCAATGGCAAACTACCTCACTCCTAGTCTTCCCTAGTACGCCTCATTTCGGTGCTGCCATTGGTTTTTGCGGTTTCCTTATAATCGCATAACCTTTGGTGGTGCTATTTGAGGATCCAACCAGCCTCTGGGCTGATGACCTAACAGACATTTGTTACGCTCTGTCTTACAATGTCAACCGACCGGGCGAGTTGGCCGTGCGGTTAGGGGTGCGCAGCTGTGAGCTTGCATCCGGGAGATATTGGGTTCGAACCCCACTGTCGGCAGCCCTGGTTCCGTGGTTTCCCATTTTCACACCAGACAAATGCTGGGGCTGTACCTTAATTAAGGCCACGGCCTCTTCCTTCCCATTCCTAGGCCTTTCCTCTCCCATCGTCGCCATAAGACCTATCTGTGTCGGTGCGACGTAAAGCAAATATAAAAGAAACGAGATTTCCACTTCCGAAGGTGCACATGATCCTGAGGTTTACTCAGCATCTATTTATTGACTGAAAGATGAAACTGTTTTATGAAATTTTCAGGAAAAGATATAGCAAACTTGTGCAATTAACAACGTAAATCAAAGTTTCCAAAAGAAATCACAGCATGAGTGTTTTAATTTTGCTGATTTTCTTGTAAAAAATGCACAGTTCCACTCTCTCCTCAAATCTGCAGAAGAAAAATCGAACGAGCGAAGATTTTTCAAACCACGTGAGGCAAGAAGAGACAATATAAACGCGTTTATGATACAACCTACATTTACTCTGCATCCTTCCTAGTGTGCTTCACATCTCGGACGCCAGTGTGGTGGTCAGGGACACTACTGGTACTCGTTTGCAAATTACCAACAGGTATGCATGCTGTTAAATTTAAAACGCCAATAGCACAAACCCAGGGATATGTTTATTTTTGACGTAGATCAAGCTCCCAGATTGTGAACGAAATCGGTGACCCCGTAGCAATGGCTTACCCTTGTGACTTGGAAGACTAGATTACGATAAGATATCTACAATACATACACAAAATTTACTAATCTGCTAGTCTATTACAGGGGCTGTTCGCGCGAGGCGGTAAAGGCGTGCTTGGTTCACGCGGAAGGATGTGGGTTCGATTCTCCGTTAGGAAGTCGAAACATTTAATAAATGAGATTTCCACTTCCGGAGATGCACATGGTCCTGAGGTTCACTCACCCCAAAACAAAAATGAGTACCAGGTTATTCTCTGGGGCAATAGCAGCCGGGATTAGAACTAGTCATTCTACCCCATCAAGTGCCGAGGTTACGGATAGTGGAAGCCTTTAACTTTCACCCCTCCCAGGGCCTCCATGGCCTGTGTAGGGATGACATTGCTTTTTTTAATAGTCTACTATGGCATTCTCTCTCATACCGGCCAACGTGTGCGGAATTTCTGAAAGGAAGTCTCATTTTCGTGTTTCAGATTCCACTTACAACTGGAGGACCCGTGGTTATGATCCTGTTCTTAACAGTCACGTAAAACTACAACCTTCCCTTCTTCCTTTTTTCCCTTATTTCTCTCTTTCGCTCTTTCTATATATTTCTTTCTTTCTTTCTTTCTTTCTTTCTTTCTTTCTTTCTTTCTTTCTACCTCTCTCTCTCTCTCTCTCACACACACGCATACACACACACACACACACAGATCACCAATCCAACTTTTTATTATTTACTGTCCATCTTCACAGTGCAACGATTACCGCTACCAGCTGCCGTCATCGGAGGCCAAGATTCGATTTCCGGTACTACCATAAACCGAAGATTAGCAGGAGCACTGGTATGTGATTATAAATGTACCTGCCACTCACCTCCATTGGGGTTGTGCCTCGGGAGGACGACAAGAATTTACTTTCTTGTAATATTATTTACTAGTACGGACGGCATTACATAATATTTTCATTTATGCATTGTTTACATTTCTGCACGATACAAGCTTTCGTTTTCTTCTGGTATGACTCTCCACTGTCGATGTGAACACATCCTTCATATTAATTGTTCTGTCTAAGGGACTCATCAAAGATGTGTAGACAGTTTAGAAATACAACTATAGGGGACACATTTTATTCTTTGGGAGATAGGGACCTACATTTTCATACAACACGTAAACTTCGAAGCTGCAGATGAGAGGTAGGTGTGTGTGTGTCGAGAGAAATTGGGAACTATATCACGTCGTTACAACAACTTCACACTTCTAAAGACTGAAGTGCTAGTTCAGCTCGTATGTACCCTATCATTCAACAAGAACACAGCACAAACACCCGTCTGAAGACCTGTTACACAATGCCAGAGAGTGATTTGTGTGAATGTGAGTGATTTACATCGTGCTTATGACAACATTCTGAGGCAATGAGTTTAGTTTACATTTGACAAACCACAAACCAACTCAAAATTACAAAACAAACCTGAAGCACCGTGACGCAGTATCTTCTTCTTTTCTTCTCCTCCTTTTCCTTGCTCTTCCGCTTTTCCTACTCCTCAGTAAGGTCGCGGGTATGATCTGTATTGCACATTTCAAACTGATCAAATGTTATGTCCAGATATCCTTACCCTACGTGGAGGAATATATTCACGATTATGTGTTTCTATGGTGGCAGGTAATCTTATCCCGGAAGCCCCGAGTTCGATTCCCGGCCATATCAGGTATTTGTACCTGTCTATGAGGGCTGGTTTGAGGTCCACTCAGGCTACGTGATTACAATTGAGGAGCTATCTGACGGTGAGATGGTGGCCCCGGTCTAGAGAGTCAAGAATAACGGCCGGGAGGATTCGTCGTGCCAACCACGCGACACCCATAGTCTGCAGGCTTTTGGGCTGAGCAGCGGTCGCTTGATAGGCCACGGTCTTCCGGGGCTGTTTCACCATGGGGTATGGTTTTGGTTTTAGAGTGGTCGATAATGTGGTGTGGTGTGTAGGAAAGAAGATGTCAGTATTACGACGAACATCAACACCTAGTCCCCAATTAAGAGGAATTAACCAGACACTGTAATGTTTGATACCCAATTCTTTATCATCATCAGCATCCCTTTGGCCCAATAAATATTTTGGATGAGATGAAGGAAGAGTTATTATTTTCTACAGTACACTGTATGATATTTCTTCTTTGTGCATTATTCAGATGTCTTTAATTGCTTTATGTACACCATCATTTTGTAAATCTAGTTTTCCATTGAGTACTATGTACAATATATTCATATTTTATATATCATTTTACAATATTATGTTACCCTGTGCTTGTACTAAAATGTATATGTATATATATATATCCCGCATAATCTGTTCGGAGACCTGCCAGATTCGATCGCCATGTTAGCAACGTATAAAACGTGTGTACACCTATTCAAAATTAATGCAAATTATGTTAATGTTAATTACATATCTATTTCTTACTATTATTAATTATATCACATTGCATTTTTCTGCTCAGTACATACACTGACTGACAGAGCAAATGCAACACCAAGAAGGAGTGGTCAGAACTTTATGCCAATTGCAGGGTAGACTGACGTCACTGAGGTATGCTCATGATGTGAAATGCGCCGCTGTGCTGCGCACGTAGCGAACGATAAATGGGACACGGCGTTGGCGAATGGCCCACTTCGTACCGTGATTTCTCAGCCGACAGTCATTGTAGAACGTGTTGTCGTGTGCCACAGGACACGTGTATAGCTAAGAATGCCAGGCCGCCGTCAACGGAGGCATTTCCAGCAGACAGACGACTTTACGAGGGGTATGGTGATTGGGCTGAGAAGGGCAGGTTGGTCGCTTCGTCAAATCGCAGCCGATACCCATAGGGATGTGTCCACGGTGCAGCGCCTGTGGCGAAGATGGTTGGCGCAGGGACATGTGGCACGTGCGAGGGGTCCAGGCCCAGCCCGAGTGACGTCAGCACGCGAGGATCGGCGCATCCGCCGCCAAGCGGTGGCAGCCCCGCACGCCACGTCAACCGCCATTCTTCAGCATGTGCAAGACACCCTGGCTGTTCCAATATCGACCAGAACAATTTCCCGTCGATTGGTTGAAGGAGGCCTGCACTCCCGGCGTCCGCTCAGAAGACTACCATTGACTCCACAGCATAGACGTGCACGCCTGGCATGGTGCCGGGCTAGAGCGACTTGGATGAGGGAATGGCGGAACGTCGTGTTCTCCGATGAGTCACGCCTCTGTTCTGTCAGTGATATTCACCGCAGACGAGTGTGGCGTCGGCGTGAAGAAAGGTCAAATCCGGCAGTAACTGTGGAGCGCCCTACCGCTAGACAACGCGGCATCATGGTTTGGGGCGCTATTGCGTATGATTCCACGTCACCTCTAGTGCGTATTCAAGGCACGTTAAATGCCCACCGCTACGTGCAGCATGTGCTGCGGCCGGTGGCACTCCCGTACCTTCAGGGGCTTCCCAATGCTCTGTTTCAGCAGGATAATGCCCGCCCACACACTGCTCGCATCTCCCAACAGGCTCTACGAGGTGTACAGATGCTTCCGTGGCCAGCGTACTCTCCGGATCTCTCACCAATCGAACACGTGTGGGATCTCATTGTACGCCGTTTGCAAACTCTGCCCCAGCCTCGTACGGACGACCAACTGTGGCAAATGGTTGACAGAGAATGGAGAACCATCCCTCAGGACACCATCCGCAGTCTTATTGACTCTGTACCTCGACGTGTTTCTGCGTGCATCGCCGCTCGTGGTGGTCCTACATCCTACTGAGTCGATGCCGTGCGCATTGTGTAACCTGCATATCGGTTTGAAATAAACATCAATTATTCGTCCGCGCCGTCTCTGTTTTTTCCCCAACTTTCATCCCTTTCGAACTACTCCTTCTTGGTGTTGCATTTGCTCTGTCAGTCAATGTATGTTGATATTACGAACCTCAGTACTATTATTTTGAATGCTCAATGCCGTTCGAAGAGATATCAGATTATGTTGAAATTCGAGCAACAAATGGGAGGAGTAGCTTTTTTCACAATTTTCATTATTCATGTATATATATATATATATATATATATATATATATATATATATATATATACCAGGTGGCTCCCGGACGCCGTACTTTCTACTTATAAATGTCCCGCATGCATAAGTGATGTGTGGGGTGTCTACCACCTACTTTTAACAGGGGAACGACTGCCAGCGGGCAGGTTACGTCAGAATATGAAGAGGTAAGAAACAGAGTCACACTGGCAGCATGTTACTCAGCGCTGGCGGTCGAATGCACCCCTTGCATTAGTAAACATCGTTTTCGACCGCATAATTCTAGGCTGGTGTATGGTACAGCCGCACTATATTTACTGTCTGCTTATCGACAATGGCTAGTGTGTTCAGCAGCGATGAATACACATACATTACTTTTAACTGGACTGCCAGGTCGGAATGCAACCGAAGCTCCAAACAGACATATGCCGTCTACACAAGTATTTCACCGAACAGTACCGTGTTTGTTTCATACAAGCAACTCTTTTATCGCGTGGAATGTCTACACGTGTATAAATTAACACGTTATTAAATTTCCTTTTCTGCATCTTTGGCGTGTTACCAAACAGTTGCGGCGATTAGGGGGTGGGGCGAGAAGGGAACGTCGCCCCCGCCCCTCGCCACTTTGTGGAGTAAACATTACATATTCACTTTAGCCACCTGGAACTAGGAATTATTTTTTTTGCTAATTGCTTTACGTCGCACCGACACAGATAGGACTTATGGCGACGATGGGATAGGGAAGGCCTAGGAGTTGGAAGGGAGCGGCCGTGGCCTTAATTAAGGTACAGCACCAGCATTTGCGTGGTGTGAAAATGGGAAACCACGGGAAACCATCTTCAGGGCTGCCCACAGTGGGATTCGATCCCACGATCTCCTGGATGCAAGCTCACAGCCAATTAGTTTTAAAAGAAACGTTATCTGTACAAGCCTTTGTGTCTTATCTGCTAATTCTTTCCTTTATTTTCTTTAATTTTATTAACATAATGTTTGGCGGAAATAAGCACCAAATGCCGTTCGTCGCGGCTAACCGATTTGTATAGCGCTACGGCAAGTAGTGGAGACCTTGCATGTGCTGTGGGGAAGGGTAGTAGGGGTATAATGTTTTTGCCAAGGTCGTGGACACTGAGTTATAATTCACCCGTATGACGCACGCATTCGGCAGTCTGGCAGCCTCTTCAGTGTCTGTTAGTTCCTTAGTTGTATTAAAATACTAAATAACTTTTAATTGCATGATCATGCCGTACTTCTATTTAATTGTACCGGCTGAGCTAGCCGTGGAGTTAGGGCCGCGCATCTGCGAGCTCGCACCCGGGTGATAGTGGTTTCGAATCCCACTGCCGGCAGCTCTGAAGACGGTTTTCCGTGATTCCCCATTTTCACACCAGGCAAATGCTGGGGCTGTACCTTATTTAAGGCCAAGGCCGTTTCCTTTCCACGCGTAGCCCTTCCCTGTCTCATCGTAGCCATAATTCCTATCTGTGTCGTTGCGACGTACAACCAATTGTAAAAAAATATTCTACTATTTTGCTTTAGGTCGCACCGACACAGATAGGTCTTTTGGCGACGATGGGACGGGAATGGTCTAGGAATGAGATGGAGAGTGTGTCGTAAAAGTGACTGAATTATTTTTATTAGGATACTGATATCTCAAAAACCGAAGATGTTACACACGTGAAAATTGGTATTTGGAATCTCATTTAAAAGTAAAGAAATGCGTAATTTTTTCGGAAATCCTCTTAATGGGGGGGGGTTAAATTGAAGAATTATTTGAATTATTTGTATGAAGATACTCTTATCTCAAAAACGAAAGATGTTGCAGAGGTAAAAAAAATATTTGGAACCTGCTTTAAAAGTAAAGAAGCACGCATTCCTTTGATTTTGGAAAATCCAATGAAGGGGGGGGGGAGGTGAAAGGTTTGAAGAATTAATTGAATTAATTGTATGAGAATACATATATCTAATTAAAACTAAAGTTGTTACAGACGTGAAAACTTGTGTTTGGATCTCCTTTAAAAACAAAGAAAAACGCATTTTGGTGAGAACATCTTGGGGGCGGGGGTGAAAAGGAGTTGAATTCCTTTCATGACACATATCTCAAGAATTGATGATGTTAGAGTCGTGATCATTGGTATCCTTTACTAAGAAAGAAACAAGTATTTTTTTGGAAAATTCACTAAACGGAGGACGGGGGGTGAAAGGAAGTGAAAAGAGCTAATTCTTTTTATTGGGATACTTATATCTCAAAAATCTCAAAACTGAAGGTAACAAACGTGAACATTTGTATTTAGAACCTCTTCTAATCATACAGAAACACGCCTTATTGTGTTTGGGGTGGGGGATGTAAATCAACTAAACGGTGGTGGGGTGAAAAAGGAGTTGAGACCAATTGATTTTACTGTTCATAATGTACACTATTCTGATCATAAACCGATATTTTTTTATCGTTTCTGGGTTCGTTTTCAAGAGCCATGTTTACCTTTGGAGAACTTAAAGTTAGCTTACAGTAGTTGCTCCTGGCATAAAAATAAGAATTTAAACACATTTGAAATAAACCATAGGAGTTATGTTGACCGTGCAATCGTTGACCCCTATAACAAAGTCAATAATGCACGGAATTATATCATTCGTACCGCCAGAAATCCCGCCCACTTTCGTACACGCGACAATGGTGCTGGTCACATTGTCAGCAATGACAATGGCAGCAGATGTAATTTACCGCCAAGTAGCGGTCTCGTATCTTGCTGCGGGGTCCAGATTATTATTATTATTATTATTATTAATAATAATAATAATAATAATAATAATCATAATCATAATAATGTTCTGGACCGTCGTCCAAATCTGCGGACAGCGCTGGAAACGAGTTTTGGCCGGGTAATGACTACAAATTCAGTCCGGCTGCGGGTTCAGTACCGCCAAGGCACCCAAGACGACACCACGCCGGATCTCCTCAAGGATTTGATCCATATTTAAATGCTTTAGGAAAAGATGGCAAAAGATTTAGGGACCCAACTGACCGGGCGGAATACCTGGACCTAGCCCGGAAAGTACGAAATCGATTGCCGGAAAGAAAGATTGAAAAATGGGATGAACTTTAACGTAATCTCTCAGAAAAAAGAGTCAGATCGCGAATTTTGGCGAATTCTCTCAGAAAATGAGTCAGATCGCGAATGTTGGCGGATTATATATAAAACGTTAAGCATTCAATTATAAATTTCAGTATAATACCGTAGCGAAGCACGGGTATCTTGCTAGTTAAGCAATATGTGGAAAATATTTTATAGAAATAATCGTAAAATATCTTTAAAGATATTCTTCTTTCTTTCAGGTAAGTGTCTGAAGAAGCATGAACGACTCGGATTTTAGCACTGAAGATAGTCATCATAAGTGAGTACTAATTCTAAGTAAACCTTGGTGGAACACGTATGAATTAAACTGTGTTTATTTATAGCTTAACTCAGGGCCTCTCAGAGTGCATGCACCAGGTGCATGAATTGTGCACGATGCAAAAGACGACTTCGCTTGTTTGACCAGAGTGCAGACCCCAACTCCTCGATTTAGAGCAACAGCGCTGTCTCTCTCTTTTCCCACGCCTGTCTCGCTCGCTTCGCCTATCTCCCTCTTCCTCATTTGCTTCGTAGCGCTCCAAATCCGAGCCGAGTTGAGCCGAGTTTAGCCGAGTAACCCAGAGACGAAGCGTTGATCCGAGCCGAACCGAATGGGACCGATGCACTGTGCACAGGAACTCTGCACCTCAATGTACACGCGTGTGATTTTGAGCGCTTGAGAGGCCCTGGCCTAACCGGTCATGTGGCTTAGTTAAGATTATGCCCATCATCCCAAAGTTGCTGGATTGAATCCTGGTTCATTTTTTAAAATGCAAGAGACCACTGCCAGTAATTAACTGTCAAAGTAGAAAGCCTTTTCAATCTAAAATACCGGCCCGTCGGCATCTTTTGACATCGACAGCAGTTGAAAAAAGCCGAAACAAATATTACCAATTGAATAAATGTTTATTTACTTAATGAAAATTTTTAGCGAACGTAACTGTGTCGTGGGAAGACATGTTGAAATCATTCCATGGATCATGGACAGAAATGCACCATATACGTTAGAAACCAAGGAGCATTCACATAAACTGGCGGAGAAAATATCCAAACACGTGAAGTAAGGAATGTAGAATACCGAAATGTTTGCTATATATCTGTCGAGGTAACATATTGAATTGATTGAAGGTGCAAGACTACGGGCTAATATCCACGCGAGAAAGGCCATCGCAAATGTGCCGGTCGATCAATAAACGGTGTAATCGCCTGACTGTTGAATACAGGCATGCAAACGCGCATGCATTGTGTCATACAGGTGCCGGATGTCAGCTTGTGGGATGAGTTCGATGCCTGTTCCACTTGTTCGGTCAATATAGGGACTGTTAATGCCGGCTGTGGATGACGCTGGAATTGTCAACCAATGATTCCCCATACGTGCTCGATTGCGGACAGACAGGGGGATAGAGAAGGCCAAAGCAACATGTCGACACTCTGTAGAGCACGTTGGGTTACAACAGTGGCATGGGGACGTGCATTATCCTGATGGAAAACATTCCCAGGAATGCTGTTCATGAATGGCAGCACAACAGCTCGAATCACGTACACATCTGCAGTCAGCGTGCGTGGTATAACCACGAGAGTGCTCCTGCTGTCATAGAAAATTGCTCCATAGTCCAGAACTCCCGGTGTAGGTCCAGTGCGTCGACGCCGCCGACAGGTGGAATGCAGGTGCTCATCTGATCTTCTTCTAACCAACACACCAACTCACGGCCATCACTGACACCAAGGCAGAACCAGCTTTCATCGGAAAACACAATGAACCTCCACTCCATCCTCCAATGAGCTCTCGCTTGACACCACTGAAGTCGCAGACGGTGGTGGTTTGGGGTAAGTGGAATGCACACCGCAGGGCGTCTGGCTCGGAGCTGTCCTTCAAGTAACCGATTTCGAACACTTCATTGCGCCACTGTGCCAACTGCAGCTCGAATTGCTGCTGCAGACGCAGTCCGCTGCACCACAGCCATACGCCGAATACAGCGGTCCTCCCTCTCGGTGGTGCCACGGGGACGTCCGGAGCCCGGTTTTTTTGCGAGCGTACCTTCTCGTGACCACTGCTACTAGTACACATGCACAATGGAGACATTCCTGCCAAGTCGTTCTGCAATAGCGCGGAAGGAAAATCCACCTCCACGTAGCACTATTATATGGCCTCGTTCAATGGCAGTGAGCTGTTGATCCTGGCCTCATCGTCGTAAAGGTATCCTTGACCCACTCACAGTCACTCCGTCCAATCTCACAGGTAACTAACACTCTCGCACACTAAAGCCCTATTGAAAGCAAACCTGATGTGCAACGTCATGAGGCCGCTACTAGCACCACGCTAATGCGAATTAGAATCAACGTCCTCTTTCAGATGTATAAATACTCGCACGAACGTTCGTTAATTTAGCACAACCCATTCTTATTGTTTTGATAGTTTTTCCACCAGTGTACTTTCACTTACAGAACATGTAGCGTCAAACGTGTTACGAAAACAGATAATAGCTTGTTATTTGTCTAAATTAATACTAAGGACTGAAGGACAAACAGTTGTCTAGCATTCAACGTTTTTAAATGCAGAAATCATTCCACATTATGTACGTAGTCATTCTCTATCCTGGTTTTATGCTTCTTCGTTGTTCAGTACCTGGATAGCTCCTAATAGTCCATTTAAATGGTTCTTTGTATAGCCTACGTTGGCACACCCTCCTTATAATGCACTTTTAACCTTTAAGCATTTTAGTTTAAAGATTGAAACGATGCTCTATCGCGTCCACAGTTCTTAAGATCTAAAATGGAACGCAGGGATGGTCAAAAATGCTGCATAAGCCTATTCTCATCGTTCTTTGTGTCTAATGGGAAATTTTTTTTTTGCTAGGGGCTTTACGTCGCACCGACTCAGATAGGTCTTATGGCGACGATGGGATGGGAAAGGCCTAGGAGTTGGAAGGAAGCGGCCGTGGCCTTAATTAAGGTACAGCCCCAGCATTTGCCTGGTGTGAAAATGGGAAACCACGGAAAACCATCTTCAGGGCTGCCGATAGTGGGATTCGAACCTACTATCTCCCGGATGCAAGCTCACAGCCGCGCGCCTCTACGCGCACGGCCAACTCGCCCGGTAATGGGAAATTACCAAGGCTAATAACATCATTCGCGGATGTTCATGCTGTGTGACCGAGAGAGTTGGCTTTGTGGTACGATTTGTGTAGCTGCAAATTTACATGGTGGGAATGAGGTGGGTTCGAATCCCACAGTCCGAAGCCGTGAAAATTATTTCCCCTTTTTTCCCGTTTTCACATCAAGGAAATGGTGCGACAGTGTTTCTACAGGTGGCCCATAAGTCAGTTGGCAAAACAGAAAATCATGCTTTTATTGTAGAAGCGCAGGAAGGTTACAGATACAGATAACCTATACAAATATTTATAGCATAATTCTGATGATCTAACAGAAATACTCCAAGTAGCCTCCATCCTTTTCTATGCAAATTTGACATATTCGAATCAATGAAGCACAAGTATGTTCTAAATATTCAGAGATTGTAAGTGTTCAAATTCGAAACAATCTGACTCTTCAATTATTCCACATAACGAAACTTCACGGACTACACTACACTACACTTGTAGTACACCCCAGGCCGAGAAGTCCATAGGGGTAACAGCAAGGGAATGTGGAAGCCATTCAACACGATCCCATCTGCCAATCTATTCATCGAATATTGCCCTCAAAAGTATCCAACAGTCAATCCATAGTGCTGTATTAATTTTTCTCGAATTGGCTGCATGTGTTAACAAAAGTGGACTGTTTTCTAGTTCCATCAACACTTCATCATGCATTTGTAGGGAACTTTCAGCTTTAGCTGTAGATTTAATACAGTAGTGTTCGCTGATCCCACCGGCAAACATCCCTGCACAAATGGAACGTTCAACTCTGTCAAGTCTGTGATAGTATATGTGGATTCGTACTATCCCAGCAAACACAGTTATGCCTGTTCACTATACCACTCAGCTTACAATATTAGCCTCGTCACTCCAATGAACGGTTTAGTAAAATTTGTGGATTGGCTTCATGTCGTATTCCATACCATTCGCAGAATTCTGTACATCTCTCAGATTAATTTTCATTCAAGCCGTGGGGTAAAGTGGGCTTATATGGTCTTAACTTCAAAGTTTTACGTGCCGTATGCAGACTTATTCAAGGTATTACATTCTATTTGGACTCTTCTCGCATTGATTCATTTGGTTTCTGCAGAAAACGTTGTGCAACGGTATTTAAATTATCTTCTATTGTAACTGTTCTTGGCCTAACTGATCTACGAAGTTCCGCTACAATTCCAGACCGTTCAAACATCTTATTCAGTTTACGAATACCTTCTCTAGATGGAGGTGCGATGTTTGGAAAGCGTTCGCAAGCAACTCAATAACATCACTGTAATTATGAAGCTAATTCCACAACATCTGCAGTACAGTAACACGCTGCTCTGTCGGAGTTTTCCATTCATTGTTTCGCAAACAACATGAACAATAAACAAGTGCAAACGACAGCATACACATCAATCTATCCTTATAACCTCAAATCTCAACTGAATTGAGGGAACTACTGCTCTAGTCAAGTCAAATATATATCAACAATGCAGCGTTTACATACTGCTAGTGCCAAGTGACTTAATGGCCACCCCGTACTAAGGCCGCGGCCATTTCCATTCTTATCTTAATGTTTGCCTATTCCAGCCTCTCCGTGTATTATAGCTGCACGTACTAGGGCGACATTAAGGTCACAGCTTTCAGACAAGCAGATCATTATATCTAAGGGATAGATCTTGATGACATATTCAGCGCATGACCTCTAAATAATAGAAAACATATTCCCGAACCTATTGGAGATATCATTTTAAATAGTCCATGAAGATATGTGTTCTTTAGAACATTTCCAGCCGGCCCCGGTGTGTAGGGGTAGCGTGCCTGTCTCTTAGCCTGAGGCCTCGGGTTCGATTACCGGCCAGGTCAGGGATTTTTACCTGGACCTGAGGGCTGGTTCGAGGTCCACTCAGCCTACGTGATTAGAACTGAGGAGCCATCTGACAGTGAGATAGAGGCTCCGGTCTAGAAAGCCAAGAATAACGGCCGAGAGGATCCGTCGTGCTGACCACACGACACCTCGTAATATGCAGGCCTTCGGGCTGAGCAGTGGTCGCTTGGTAGGCCAAGGCCCTTCAAGGGCTGTAGTGCCATGGGGTTTGGTTTGGTTTGGGTTTTTAGAAAATTTCCAATCCATTTCCTTTGCTAAGTTTTATGGAAATGTTTTTGAAAATTCGGAATTCACAAAACAGTACACGTTGAAAAACATTGTCTATTGATATTTCTGTATATAATTTATATTTTAAATAATGGCTATTTTGTATCAAAATTTGCTAAAATGATCCCTACAACCCGAAATATCCTGTGATCAAAAATTGCAGAAATATATTTTCTAATATGACTATGCTACATAGAACATTAAAGTTATGTAAAGTTAAATGGATTATTACGAGATAAAAATTAAATTCAATGTGTAAAATTTGAAACGTTTGGAAAAAGTAAAACAAATTTAGACGTGGTTGACTCTGTTGAATCGTTATCTTAAAAGTATAAAAGTTATGTTCTTCAACAAAATGACTGAAATGTCCATTGCTCTCTCCTGAATGCGCCCTTAAACGGCTACCAGGATATCTGGCTGCGTGACGACTGGAGATTTCTGTACAGTCCAGTGGTCTGAATATGTATAAAAGATAATCATTTGATAATAATTTTAATGTATTCATTAATTTAGTGCGGTACTCGAAGATAAAACGCGTGTCACGGTATTTACCAAATAATAGAATATTGTATTTTGATTATGAATTCGTTTTGAAAAAGAACAAAACATTCACTATGGGATATATCTCATCGAATAACATAGGTCTCATGCAAAATGATCCCGGATTCAAGGTCCGAGCAGTCAATTTCATTTCTGGACATGGAGTGGATTTATTGAACACGTCTCACAGAGTTTTGAATAAAATTGTGGATCAACCGGACATTGATCTTAACAAACACGTAGACTGGTATCACAGGGTGTTTTTTCAAGTAATATTTTTACATTTGAATATCAGATCAGATGTGCGGGAATATGAAAAATATAGAGAGTATAGAAACTGTTATACAAAAAGTGAGCTGGGTACGAGGATTACAGACATATACTGTGGAATAAGTAGAATAACAAATGGTGTGTCAGCGTACACAATA
The DNA here is from genome assembly GCF_040414725.1 of Anabrus simplex. Classification (NCBI taxonomy): domain Eukaryota; kingdom Metazoa; phylum Arthropoda; class Insecta; order Orthoptera; family Tettigoniidae; genus Anabrus; species Anabrus simplex. The sequence continues at coordinate 307,180,057 of NC_090266.1, forward strand.
CTGATAATGATGAATTCGCTCTTCCTCCATGCATAATGCCATATATTCTGCTCTTGTACAAGAAATATCTATATATTTTTAATCTCATTCTGAGGGATGTAGTTGCCAATGCCCTCAATACATGGTGGTGTATTATTTATGCACCAGTGTATTGAAATACTGTCCAATGAATACGTGACAACTGAATAATGCACCTTCTAATCCGGTCATACGAAATATGAGCGCTCTTCTACAGCAATAATGAATTCCTTACTCCAGTACTTCATCCTGGGTTGTATTGCTTTCGAGAGCAAATAAATAAATAATAATCGATATATAGGCAAAAACATTACACAAGATAGCGGGCTCTATCCCGATGAAAATAAATGGCGTATGGCTTTTAGTGCCGGGAGATCACAGGACGGGTTCGGCTCGCCAGGTGCAGGTCTTTTGATTTGACTCCCGTAGGCGACCTGCGGGTCGTGGTGAGGATGAAATTATGATGGAGACAACACATATACCCAGGCCCCATGCCAGAGAAATTAACCAATGATGGTTAAAATTCCAGACCCTGCCGGGAATCGAACCCGGCACCCCTGTTACCAAAGGCCAGCACACTAACCATTTAGCCACGGAGCCGGACTTTCCCGATGACATATGGTGTATATGAAGTTCGAGTACCGAGTAAGTTTGCCGCGAGTTTCGGCCCACGTAGCTGCGAGCTTGCGTTCGGGAGATGGTAGGCTCGGAACGCACTGTCAGTAGCTCTGAACATGGATTTGCGTAGTTGTCTATTTTCACAACTGGAAAGTGTGCCTTAATTAAGGTCATGGTCGCTTCAATCCCAATCCTAGCCCTTTGCTACCCTATCATAGTCACAAGACCTGACTTTGTCGGTGCGGCGTAAAGAAAATAGCAACAACAAAAGAGTGACGGTCAAACCGAAACAGTGGGACTTAACATGACAGGGGAAACAATGGCATCCCCTGGAACATGGCATCGTAGTTGTACCATTCGCGAGACATATGTCGACACTTTGCCACAGACGTGATTATTTGTTCGCATGATCGCATCGAATACTTCACGCTTTCGCACACCCTGTGCTGCCGCCGTAGTTATTACCAAATAAGGGGAATACGCCTTATGTCGGATTTAAAATAGTTCTTATGGAAGAAAATGTTTAGTGTACGGCTGTTAACAAGTACGATATTACATGATACAGTATAGTACGCTCGTATCTGTTACAGGAAGTGCTCAAAATGCCGGGATTGCAACATACTGTGACCAACAGCTAAAATCCAGCATAACTACCCTGTTCAGGGGCTGGGAGTGATTCCATAAATTCCTGCTGGAAGGTGCGTGGTGGAAGATCCATACACCATACATCAAGATCGAGGTAGTCCCACCGATTTTTCAACTGACTTCAAGTTCGGGAAATTAGGAGGCAAGAGATATATTGAAAAATCTTATAAATGCTCTCTCAACCACTGTCGGACATTTATAGCCGTGCAGTATTTCATATTGTTTTGTCGCAAGATCCTATCTGCTCCTGAAAAGTCAATCAGCATGTGATTTTCTAGGATGAATTCGTAACGAAATCGGCCGAGAGACGCTTGGTCCAAAGGGAGATGATTATTCGTTTTTATCAACTTGGGTAAATAACAACTTTTACCAATAATAGCACGCAGGTAGAGTGTGTGCAGTGACCACCATGCCAGCTCAAGACACATGACGTACTTCATGGGATTACACGCTGCCGATGTCAGTTGCAGGAGATGGTCATAACAATGTTACTTGACTCTGTAAACGTTTGGGGTATTAGGTCAATCGACTTGTGATCAATTTTAAAATTAGTTGGTCAAGTTTTTCATTCAGTTTCTTATTACTTTTCAGATAAACGATGCCGTTCATTTTATGTTTGATTTCTACCTAAAGTGAGCTCTTTTTATTTATTTATTTACAATTTTAATATGTGACCACTTGCCTAAATAATTTCGATATTTATTACGTGGTGACCGAGTAAAAATCAGAGGTTTATATGTAAATAAATAAAATGATTTTGTCTGTATCTTGATCAGACCCAGTATACCTAATATTCTGTATCAGTCATGTCTAGAATAAGCCGAAAATCATTCCTTTCTTTCCTTGATGTCTGTCTGTCTGTCTGTCTGTCTGTCTGTCTGTCTGTCTGTCTGTCTGTCTGTCTGTCTGTCTGTCTGTCTGTCTGTATTCGAACCGTACCACCGCGCCGACAAATGTCCCACATTGGGCTACAGCCTTATGGGACCATACGCCAAGTTGCTAGATGGTATGGGACCTTTTTGGTCAAGAGTCAAATGCCACCTCATCTGGAAGGACGTTCAACTAACCATGTCTTCGTTCGACACTGTTTATGAAATCAATTTGTGGTGGAATCTCCATAAATTTTCACCAACGCTGTTTATCAAAGCGACTTATGTTGGAATCTATATAAATAAAATTGTAGGGGGTCCGCTGTCTGTAATTTCTTTTGTTTTGCCAATTTTTCAGATATTTATCCGTTTTAGGTCAACTCAAGACCGAATCGGTGGTTTTTACGTTTCGTGTCTGTTTGTTTGTCTGTTTGTCTGTTTGTCTGTTTGTCTGTTCCACCATCACGTCGAAACGGCTGGATAGATCTCAACCAAACTTCATATTTAGAGTAAACTCATCCCGGGGATGGTTTCGATATGCATATCATTTTAAAATCTTTCAATACTCGGGGGGTTTATAGGAAAACCAGAATGGTTTTTCCACCATCACGTTGAAACGGCTGGATAGGTCTCAACTAAACTTCATATCTAGAGTATACTCATCTCGAGGAAGGTTTCGATATGCATATTACTTTAAAATCTTTGAATAGACCGGGGGTTTATAGGAAAACCAGAATGGTTTTTCCACCATCACATCGAAACGGCTGGATAGATCTCAACCAAACTTCATATTTAGAGTATACTCATCCCGGGGAAGGCTTCCATATGCATATCATTTTAAAATCTTTGAATAGACGGGGGGTTTATAGGAAAACCTGAATGGTTTTTCCACCATTACTTCGAAACGGCTGGATAGATCTCAACCAAACTTCATATTTAGAGTATACTCATCCCGGGGAAGGTTTCTATATGCATATTATTTTAAAATCTTTGAATAGACGGGTGGTTTATAGGAAAACCAGAATGGTTTTCCTCCATTTTCTCTTATACTATTGATTTTCTGTAAACTTCGTTTACCGTACGTGAAACGTCTCTTCATTATAAACAACTTTCGTTATGTTCATAATTTACCTTACTCTTTACATGAAGGAGAAATTTACAATTTTCCGCTGGTATCATGCTCTGCATTGAGTGACCGACAGACCGACAACGAACCTACAGGTTACCATGGCAACGTCTCTGACTGCATGCCAGCAGGGAAGTAACGTATTGCCATTTTCCTCATCATGCTTTAAAATTCATGGTTGTTCCTTGGGTAGAAGGCAAGAGAGGCGTCAATCGGCCTATCTGCGGGATATTGGCGGAATATCGTTGGATATTATAACCGCCCTCGAATAGATTAATTAATAACACCATTAGTCATCTTCTTATTATTTGTTTACCTAAGAATCACTGACCTAAATTTCTCCTCTGTTACCGCTTTATTATATCCATTACTCACACTAGCATAATTTATTGAGGGGCATTTGATTTTCCAATACATTCACTTGGCATTTACATATTTGTCGTTATCCGGCTGTCCTCAGTTATAATCCATTTTCTATTACTTTCAACTTTCTTAACTGTATTATTTCTTCCTTAATTACGCCGTATGTACGCGAGTGCTACAAACTACTGGATGTATTTCCACCAAGACTCATATTTAGAATACACCTGTCCTTGATAGGTTTTAGGGCAAATATTGTTTCTAAATCCCTGAATTGACAGGGGGTTTATACGAAACCGAAACAGTGATTTTGCACTTTCACAAAATATACACAACCAAACTTAATGGAAATCTACCTACCTTGGTAGATAATAATTTCTAAACCTTTTTTCTCATGTGCATCATTTCGATACGAGGATTAATAAGGGAGATATCATTAACGGACCGTTTTTCTGTACAAGTCCCATCGGACTTAACTCCCGAGCGGGTGCGTGTAAAGCGTACTCCTTACAATTTGAAAACTACTGAAGACATTCGAACCAAAATTTATATTTAGCATCCACCTGTCCAAAGGTAGGTTTTAAACGTAAATAACATTTCATGTTCCGGAATGGACTGGCGGTTTATAGGGAACCGAAATGGTGATTTTACTCTTCCACAACATATACAGAACAAGACCAGCCTGACTGGAAATCGACCAAACGTGATGGAATTCCACCTCTAAACCTTTTTTTTCATGTGCATTCTTTCGTCAGGAGGATTACTAAGGGAGATATCATGAATGGTCACTTTTGCAGGTTAAGTCCAGCGGACATAGCCCAAAAGGTGTTTTACATGGAGCAGATTCCTTATCTATATAAATCAAATCGTAACGACTGTGTGCCTCTACACTGACTATTTAGGCGAAATTTTCGTACAGCTTTCCGCTTAAGGGGTTATAATGACCATCTCCATAATTTTTGGTTTAGTTTCCTGAAAGTACTAATTTTTACCCGCCTCGCCCAAAATCCAAATTGCGCCATAATCTGCCAGAAGAAAAAGAAGATAATTGAAATTTGACAAAATTATACGTTTTAGCCTGTAACGAACGGAAAACATCCAAGATCATTCAATTTTTCACTTTTTATCCCCGAAGAATATCGAAATATGCAGGCAATTTTAATGATGGTGCACACCTTCGGAAATTCCTATCACATAACGGATTGCACAATCTCCGTTCAATTTGGAATGATCTACAACCGTGGTCTTATGACTTTTTGCCGTATCTGTATCCCTTTTACGTATGATTTTTCTCTTTAATCGATGTTAAGTCAATTTGGAATTTTCACATGCATAATTCATACTTTCAATTACTTATATGAAATACAGAATCATTAAACTCTTCACGAAAATTGGCCCACCCAGTAGGCATATGTGAGCCAAATGCTATGTATGTATCCGAAAAGTAATGTAATGTGAGATAATCTTACAAAACCTTTACTCTGTTCCACGTTTCTAACTCAATCTGACCCAAGAATAGATGACATATCATAGGACCAGCCATTTAGGCCACTAAATCCGGCGTGTCTTATGGTATAATCCTTTGTCGATATGACGTACGTTTAGTAGCAGTTAATCTGTAAATGAAGGTCTTCAATATTGTAAACACGCATATACTTTCGGATGTCGATCTATATATATTCACTGATGTCGATTTTTAGCGATCGAGAAAGGGTGGGTCTGCTATTGTAATCACTACTCCCCACACCGACTTTGACTGGCAGTAGGAAAGGGTTCCTTCTCCAACTCCTGTGTAACTGTCATTAGTAAGGAAAGCCTACAATTGTAATGAATAGTTCCCTTCTCGATTCGACTTGCAGAAGGCAAGTGAGCATGCAGTTTTGTTTAAAACTCCCCTACCCGATTGTGTTTGGCAGTAGCCAAGGGTGCCTATCATTATAAAGAAATGTCCTCATCTAAAATGTGACTGGCATTAGGCATAGTGGCCTGCTATTTTGATGGAAACTCACCAACTTGGTGTGACTGGCAGTAAGCTGGCTGGCAGTATGAAAATGGGCCTGGCATTATAATGATAACTACACAACTCAATTCCGAGTGATAGTAGGGTAATTGCCTGCCATTATAATAGAAACTCCTCAACTGTAATCTGTCTGGAAGTAGGAAAGGGGGCTGCCATATTAACGAAAACTCCCCAAATCGATTCTGTCCGCGTAGTAGGCAATGGGGCCTGCAATTATAACGTAATCATCCCAACTCGATTGTGAATGGCAGTAGGCAAGTGAGCCTGCCGTTATATCACAAATCCGTAACAAACACTTTACACTGGAAACAACGTATGGGGAACTCCCCATGCTCTTTCTCGGATAACGCTAAGAGACATGCAATTTTAAAACAATCTTATTTACTGCATGTACACTATTTACTTCGATAACCGAATACAATGTAGAATACCGTAGCGAAGCACGGGTACATTCGCTAGTCTTATTTAAGTTTTCAGCATCGCTAATTATTCAAAACCTATATCGTCCCCGCGGTCTTACGGCGATGCAATCGTCTTTTGTCCGTTCGAATTTTCACATAATTTCCACATCCCTGGGATTTTTACATACGTATGACTCGAAATTGTCTCTTCGACAGCGCAACGATACAATTCAATTTTTCTCTTCAGTTATGCAAGGCGGCATGTGTTTCCCCATACAGAAATATAATCTCATAAATACAAAGCCATCTCCGTTCAGGCTATGAAGGTCTCAAAAGAGTGGAAGGCAGAGGCTTCTACTATTGGTAACCTCGGCAGTAAGCGAGATAGGCCCGGATTCATCAACACATGTAAGTACTTAACAAGGTGTTAAATAATTTTAACATACAATTTAAGAAAATTTGCGTTTCATCAACAACTGTTAACGTTAACATATGTTAAACTGAATATTAAAGTTAACATCAGCCATTTCCCATGTTAAATGGCTAACGTTAGCATTTAGCAACCTGTTCCAAAATGGCTGCTGTGAATCTCCCTCTCTTTAGATGCGGAATTGCTCTATTTAGATCGTTTACACAATAATCCTGATCGAAGAAGAGTTCAGTGACGTAATGACTTTGAAAATTTGACGGATACAAAATTTCTTTATAGATACAGGTTATCTAAAATAGTCGTTGCTAGGGTTGTTGACAAAATTCGAGTGAGGTTGGAATATCCTACGAAGAGAAACTTACCTCTTTCTCCAATGTTGCAGGTACTGATAACATTACGAACGTTTGCTACTGGTTCTTTTCACATAAGGGTCGGAGCAGTGCTGGAATTTCTAAAGCCACTGTTAGTAGAGTTGTTGGTCGAGTGTCTGCAGGAATAGCATCCATGAGAAGGAGGTAGGCTATGTAACATTCCTTTCAGTAGAAGAGCGTCAGCAAATTATCCGTGACTTCTGTGAAATAAGCCGTTTTTCTGGTGTTCTAGGTACAATAGATTGCACACATGTAAGAATCCAATCACATGGAGGCAATAGGGCCAAAATATATCGTAATCGGAAGGGATATTTCTCTGTTAATGTTAATGTCAAGGTGATTAGTGATCCTAACTTCCAAATCAGGGCTATAGTTACTAGGTGGCCGGGTTCTGTACCCGACAGTACAATATTTAATAACACCTATATCAGAGCACAGTTTGAAGTGGGGACAATTAACGAAGTGATTTTTTTAGGTGATAGTGGATACCCGCTAAGAAAGTATCTGTTAACCCCATTGAAACCCTCGCGGACTTTCTCCCACGCCTCGCCCTTTTCTTTTATCTTCAAGCCATCTGTGCGCTTGCACTTAATAACTTATATATATTTACTAACTAATTCCATTAACAACTAGTTTTCGAAGGAGGACAAATTAGAACTACCACTTCGTTTCACTTCACACGCCATATTTTACAGCTGTAATCAAACAAAAGCGCACCGGAGTGCGCTGTAAAACAGCACGTTCGTACCACTGCCTCCTTGATTCGCATCAGTTCGCAATGTTGGGAGAGTTAACAGTCGATTAGTTAACATTTCACAAGAAGAGTTTGATGAAACGCAAGAAACCTAGCAAGATATTAAATTTCTAACTCCGTATTAACTAACTACTTGTTAGTATATATTTAACATGTGTTGATGCAACCGGGCCTTAGAGTGGTTATTTCTGCGACCAGCCGACTGCGACCCTAGGATTAAGTCTGGTACTTACCGTAGCCTACTGCTGTTGTAATTTGAGTAAAATCCAAGACCAGTGCCCTTCTAAATTTCTCCAGTTCTTGCGAATTAGTCTAACTCATGTGCTCTCAGGTAAAGCACGCCTTCACCACCTTAGCTGTACAACTCTTATGGTTATGTCTAATGTTGACAACTGTGCAGACACAGGACAGATTATTATTGCTTTCAGAATTACAGACCTGAATGCCAAAAAATATTATTATTATCCTATAATGAAAGCGAGCAACTCACTCTGTGGAATAGCCTGTGACACCTTACCTGGTGACAGAGATTTAATGAGTGGTTGGCAGGTTCGAAGAAATTGATGCCACCGGGCGAGTTGGCCGTGCGCGTAGAGGCGCGCGGCTGTGAGCTTGCATCCGGGAGATAGTAGGTTCGAATCCCACTATCGGCAGCCCTGAAGATGGTTTTCCGTGGTTTCCCATCTTCACACCAGGCAAATGCTGGGGCTGTACCTTAATTAAGGCCACGGCCGCTTCCTTCCAACTCCTAGGCCTTTCCCATCCCATTGTCGCCATAAGACCTATCTGTGTCGGTGCGACGTAAAGCCCATAGCAAAAAAAAAAAAGAAATTGATGCCATTCTAATGAATATTGACCGGGAGATAGTGTTACAGCAACGTGCTCTAAAAGCTGACAATACCTTAACAAGCCGATGCCTGCTCCCGCCGAATAGAAACAAACTTCGATTCAAGTTTTGCGAGCATCTAGTAATATATCCGGTGATTGTGCTCCATGGCTAAATGATTAGCGTGCTGGCCTTTGGTCACAGACGTCCCGGGTTCGATTCCCGGCAGGGTCAGGAACTGTAACCATAATTGGTTAATTTCTCTGACACGGGGGCAGGGTGTATGCGTAGTCTTCATCATCATTTCATCCTCATAACGACGCGCGGGTCACCTACGGGAGTCAAATCAAAAGACTTGCATCTGGCGAGCCGAACTTGTCCTTGGACACTCACGGCACTAAAAGCCATACGCCATTTCATTTCATTTCCTGTGATTGTAATTATTTATGGATAGGAGGTTTGTTTTCCTATCTACCATTGTGCCTTACTCGTTACTAAGGGTTTGAGTCTCACGGTGACGGATTGTGCACAAGATCGCCGACCATGGTATACGGATAAGTAACCAGATTGTGTGCAAAATCTCCGGTCATTGAACAAATGTTTTGGCTGTCACACGAAAAACAGGCCCGCCATGAGCAGCTACAAAAAACAAATGAAGGAAATAAGCTAATGCAGAGATGATCCTTTATTTTATAGTAGGTGCTAAAAGTGACCTCCTTGTGCTTCAGTGTACTGTTGTACGCGTTTAAACGCGTTATAAATACACGTTGCGCAACTCTGCGTCATCAATTCTCAAAATGTAATTACGAATATTGTCCTTCAACTCTTCTAATGTTCTTAGATTATTTGCGCACACATTTTCCCTTCCGAATGTCCCACAGATAAATGTCATAAGTAGGTAGGCCCGGTGTTCGTGTCAGTCACAACCCTTTGCTGACAGTCCTTTCTTCTTCTGTGAATTTTTCGTGAATTTTTGAGATAGTGACTAGCATGAAGTGTGTCAGGTCCCCATCCTGTTGAAAGTCAGCGTACAAGCTTTCATGGGGCGTCAACTATGTACAATTTCTCAAAGGTTCCCACATACACATCAGTTTCACAGTTGTTTAAAAGAATTGTGACCCACTATCTTACTTGCAGATATAGCACACCACACTCCGACATTATTCTTTTTTTCTGGTGAAGAGGTCCCTCACGAGTCATATAAGTATCTGATGTCCTGGTAGTTTACATGTCCTGTCAGATGAAACGAGGCTTCATCACTCATGAAATACAACAGTGGACCTAAAAATCCACTCACATTTGTTTGAAGTACTCATGTGCGGTAATTCACACGTTTTGCCTTACATTCCTCTTTCAATTCTTGGGCTCGTGTCATTTCGTAGAGCTTCAACCCTATATCGTATAAATCACGTTGACAAGACCTATGCAATAAGACTATTCGAATATCCGTGATCACAGCAGGTGAACGAACGGACGGGACTAGTATCATTTTTGTGTTTGCGACTGACCCGGTAGTACATCACATTTTCACCAAATCCTGTAGACTGCTCTTTGCTGATATGGAAACTGTTTGCAAAAATGTTCCACGTTTCCTTAAATGAACCGGTAGGCACCTACTCGTACATATCCACAATGGCGATTATTTGTTGAAGAGAATACATCTCGCTGAGCATTTCACATGTCTGATCCATGTATTCACAGCTTTCGTTCTGACAATGGTAAAGTATAGATAGTCGCAGCAGCCTCACAGCAATAGGTGACAATAAGTGAGCGATAATGACAATGGCAATGAGGAAGCATCAATCTGCATACGGGACGATTTTTTCATGCGACCACTCTGTATAATACGAACGAATTAAACAGAAATATCCAGAGGATACAAATGCACTCATGAAATCTAATAATTGTGAGATGGACTGGGAAATTTTGAAACAAGGAACCTCTGATATAGCACATAGAACATTAGGGAATTGACTATTAGAACTAAGAAAACCATGGATTGCTGAAGATATATTAGACCTCATTCAGAAACAAAGCCGGTATAAGAATATGAACACAGCAGTAAGCAAGGTCAGTACATAAAAACGAAGAATCTCATTGTGACAAAATGTAGGGAGGCCAAAGAAGTATGGATGAAGGAAATTACGCAGACTATAGAGGCTGATATAATAGGAGGAAGAACAGATAGATCATGATCAAATCACTCCAATATAAACCCAAAACAAGAAGTTCAATTATAAAACATAAGAATGGGCAACTACTTATTGATAGTGAAGATATCGCAGAACGCTGGAAGGAGTATTCTGAAGACCTGTACTGGGGTGAAGAATTAATGGCAATTCGAGACTGTCTTGAACCCGAACAGATGGTGGAAGAAGACAATATAGGCCCAATAATCACAGGGGAAGAATTTGACCTGGCACTAAAACAATTAAAGTACAAGAAAGCAACCGGACCGGATTACACACTAGCAGAACTTATCAAGGGAATAGGAGAAAGAATGAAAGAATAACTGTGTAATATCATTGAAAGATGCTATTACAATGGCAAAATTCCTGGAGACTTTACTAAAAGTAGGATAGTTACCTTATCAAAGAGAGGAAATGCTATTGACTGTTCCAACATTAGAATACTAACATAGATATCGCACGCATCCAAAATACTGCTTAATGTAATTAAGAATAGGATTAAAAAGAAAAACTGAACAATAAACGTCGCAGGATCAGTTTGGTTTCACAGCAGGGTAGGGAACAAGAGAAGCTCTTCTAGCATTAACAACTATTCTAGAAAAAAAGACCGAGTGTTAACAGGAAAACGTACATTGTATTTGTGGATATAGAGAAAGCCTTTGACAATGTAAACTGGAAAAAAGCTCTTTAGGAACATGAAGCATATAGGACTGGACTGGAGGGACAGAAGACTCATTTTACTCCTGTACAAAAATCAAAGCACAGCAATAGAAATCAATGGTAATATTAAGACAGCATCCAATAAAAGTGAAGTGAGACAAGTTTGTGCGCTATCTCCATTTTCGTTCAACATGTTCATTGAGAAGGCGACCCAATACAACTGCATCATTTCCTACTCGACAAAAATACAACTCACACTTGCCAATGAAACTAGAAAAGCAAAAGTACTTGCAAAATGAAATGAAGTTCATTTCTGAGGAAAGTAGGATGTGTTGCAAAACTCTATTTGCTGACAATACAGTAATAAACCTGATTCACAGACTGAACAAGAGAGTAAAAGTGAAGCAAGATTATCTGCAATGAAAGTCTTAAGTTTATTTGTGGTTATATTTATATATTTGGGTACAATTTAGATTATAGTATTTAATGAAATATAAAAATGTAAGAATGCTAATTTTAATAATAAACTTTCATATTCTATCGTTTCATACGGTAGTTATGATATACTGGTACCTTTTATGTCACATTTTTTAATATTTCATTATTTCACACACTCCGGAAGTCAAAAAAACTAACTCCACCACTGTTTAATTCTAATTGTAACATTAAATATGATTAACCCTTAAGTTATTAAACATTTCATTTATAAAGAATATACTTTTACTTAATATGAGCACATAAACAATTTAGATTTAAAATCAGTGAGGGAGATCATCAGTTTTTTCTCTCTCCTGTAAAATGAGCTTTACTGGAGTTAGTGGGTTTTTTATTTGCCTGCTTCAGTTATCTTGCGATCAGATAGCTTGAATGCATTTCGTTTCAAGACTGCGGGAGTTTGTTATAAACTCTGATCAACGAAAGGCACCTAGCCTTCTCAAATTCTCAGAAAGGATTAGCGCTGGTTCATGCAATTGATGCACCTACAGTATTTCGTAGACAAATAATTAGAAATACCAATTTTAATAAAATTTAAAACCCAACTTTAGCAATTGAAATATCTTCGCTGTTCGGGCAAAAGGTCATATCTCAAAATGCTCTCCCTATCCATTAATATCCTTAAGACTGGTCACGCCTCCCAGTAACTTTCGTTGCCTTCATTTTCCTATGCTTACGTGTAAATCAAAATTAACCTTACCGTACCGCATTCTAGGAATGTACGTTTGCATGACCTATTTACGCACTCCTACAGTATACTGTACTTAAGGTTCATTTTGCTTTACACGTTAGCATACGAAAATGAACACAACGAAAATTGTTCTGGTGGTCTGCATATAAATACGTGACTGGGAGGCGTGACCATAATGAATAAGAAGAGCACAGTGAGATATGACCTTTTGCCCGAACAGTGACGATATATCCTATATATGAGATGAAAATAGCGAATTATTTTACTGTAGTCTGAAAATTAAACTAGCAGACACAATTTAAAAATTAAATAATTACGTATATATGCAAAAAATGATACATTCTTCACATAATAATATGTGATATTACTGAGATAATGAAAAAATATGTAAAATGAAACACAGGTGTATTCATACAAGAACCACAATTCGCTGACATTTCCTGTTGTGTACAAGAAAATGTAATTACTTAAGAACAGTACACCCTCTCTGTTTCTTCATCGCCACATGTCGAACGCTTTAAATCTTTCCGTATTATTATAAATGCATTAGGGAACAAATCACTTCCTTTCCATTTTTTCAGTTAGCCACTGTTAATGTGACCTAGTCGTGTAATGCATCGTACTGTATTTATGTACAATGATGTGTCGCGTCTGACTACAGTCTTCCACAACTGGACAGAACAGTTTAGCAATCAATACTCTCCCAGCACGGCCTCCTGCTGCTAGTAATGTCCCATATACGCGCAACATTGGAGGATAGTTTATAATTCTGATTTTCTCCCAAAGGAATATGTGTACTTTAAAATTAAGAACACCGCACAATCTACTTAATGCAGTATTGCTTCGCTGGCAGATGGCATATGACACCTATATGGTTCCGTTAAAAAAGGAAGTTGATATCAATATCTCCGATATTCCACCTAAACGGGACACATTATTTGGCGAATCTCTTCATAGTATTTAAGAATATGAATACAGAACGTATGTACCTTTAACGTATCTAGAGACAATACTCTTATTGTGTCACCCCGAACATAAGCGAAATTAACCATCAGCCTGCTAGGTGTTGCTTTATATTATCCGCAGGTTACGTCCGAATACTGAATATACAGTCTACTCTTACTGTGTTTCTTGGAGTACAAGCTTATCATTTTTACGTTACTTCTATTATTATGACAATTAGCCACAAGGTATCTACCTCTTGATTTACATGGAATCACAGTTAAAACACACGTGAAGATTCATTTCATAAATCTCACGACTCGAACCGTACCCGCTTTTAGAGGAGCTGGTGCCAAAGTCACTCTTTACTTTCGAAGATACATGTCCACTAGTTAATGATGATAAAATTATGCCGTTACATAAATAACTTATCTACACGTTCGTCGAAGGTAAACAAATGTTACTGGAGTGATTTTTACTTTGAATACGATTATATACACCTAAAGCCAGAAATCATGGCTGTATTCACACGATTCAAAGTACTACATCGATGTCATTAAATTACCCATGCAAGAAGTGCAGTGAGATCGGCTAATTTAAGCGTATATTACTATGTTCATATTGAAGATCAATTATTTAGCCCGATAACACATGGATTCATTTTCATGACCTTGAAGTTATATCTCATTATTTTAATGAAGGAAGGAGAAGCCAATGATGCTTAATTCAAGAGAAGAGGTATCGGTGTAGTTGAGAGACAAGATATGAATTACAAGTGAAGAACTCATGCGTGTAGTATCACGATTGAAGGAGGGTAAGTAGTAGTAGTAGTAGTAGTAGTAGTAGTAGTAGTAGTAGTAGTAGTATGACCAAGTGAGTTGGCCATGCGGTTAGGGGCGCGCACCTGTGAGTTTGCATCAGGGAGATAGTAGGTTCGAGCCCCACTGTCGGCAGCCCTGTAGATGGTTTTCCGTGTTTTCCCATTTTCACACCAGGCATATGCTGGGGCTGTGCCTTAATTAAAGTTACGGCCGATTATTTCCGACTCCAAGCCCTTTCCTATCCCATTGTCGTCATAAGACCTATCTGTGTCGCTGCGACGTAAAGCAAGTTGTAAAAATATGTAGTACTGTGATCAAGGAAGTTTCTGACACTTCTAACCTATTATGATGTTCAACACATGCTGCATTAGCCTTTGAAGAAAACCTGAATTCTCTTAGTGTCTCAGATTACATCCAAAATATAGGAGAAGAATAAATTGCATTGTTTTTATCAGCTGTATTTCTCAGTTCACTTTAATTCGTAGGTAATGTAATTCCTAATGATCCTCTCAATTCACTATTTTGTAGGTAAGGCATATATAGGGGTGAACGCTTTAACTCATCTCCCTGTTCTCTTTCTTAAATGGTCCTACATTATTTCGTAGTTTAGACGAAAATGATGTTATAATTCTACTTTCCCTGGTTCGATTCCCGGCAGGGTAAGGAATTTTAACCATCATTGGTTAATTTCGCTGGCTTGGGGCTGGGTGTATGTGTCGTCTTCATCATTATTTCATCCTCATCACGGCGCGCAGGTCACCTACGGGAGTCAAATAGAAAGACCTGCACCTGGCGAGCCGAACATGTCCTCGGACACTCCCAGCACTAAAAACCATATGCCATTTCATTTGCCGCAATAGACATAGACTCAACATTTCTTAGTAAAGGAAAGACGAAGGCACAATTCATGCTCTTAAGTTCTCCCCCTCCCTCTTTCACTCCCTGAAGAATGAAATGTAGTGCTGTGAGGCATATCCAAACACATCCGCACTAATGTTCAGGAGAACGACGGTGCGTATGACGTAAATTGGCCAACACTTTGTGGCGACGGGAAGATCAAAGGTAAGGAAAATTGTAGTCAAGTAAAATGGCGTAAGTAATTTGTAGTGCTTCCAAGGGGCAATGTTTCGAAAGCATTACCGCTCAGCTAGCTCTGACACTTCTGTTGATTTCATGCAATAAACCTGCTTTTCTTGAATATGTATGCACGTTATAATAACAGAAAGAGGTGCCCTGGAAGTGCCGTGCTCTCACGCTAGAAATGAGCCAAGAATGACAGGCTGGGAAGTATCAAATTGCAAGTCCCTATTTAAAGAGCCACATAATTTATATTATTGAATATTTTGACTTTTAACTTGCAGGAAATGTTGATAATTGTATGTACTTACTACCGACAATTATTAACCATACCGTTAAGTTTCAAAATACATTTTAGGAATATATTTTCTGAACACTTTGAAAACAAAAAATCAGATTTCAAAGTAGCAATAAAACGATTCAAAATTAAGTGTATAGATCCAATGTGGTAATCCGTCCGCAATGCAGCTATCCAAGTGAATAAACGCAGTTAATTTGAAAAGTATCTGTTCGGTAGTTCCTTACGTAACTGCCAATCGTCGCATGACCAGAGAAACACATGAAATTCATAATTCCATCGTGCGTAAATAGATGAACAAATGAGCCTTGTAGTGCCAAAGTTAAAAACTACGTTCTTTACTCCATGGAAACAAAACGTAAGTTCATAATCGTGCTAAATGCAAACGATGATATATCGTTGCTGGTACTTTACACACAAGAACCAAATAACGATATATCATTGTTTGGCACGCTAAAGGTTATTAATGATTGGGCATAGTTAGGGCCACCTTAACAACCCCGGGAGGGATACCAACACCGAAAATGCAATTTATCACAGCTAAATCGATTTTCGAATGGTAGGAGTAGATGGCGCACATTATAATTGCAAGAAGTGTAAACTAATTTTCAGGGGAGGCCGTAGGTCATGTCACAATAATTATTACTGTAAAATCTGACGTAACGGTGATTATTTTCCCGAAAGTCTAAACCTCAGTGGAGTGAAGCCATTCTAGACAGCGCGAGTGCATAGTGCTAAGTGATGCCGACTACAGTCGAAATCATAACACTCTCTGGATTGTATTGGAGATATTAGCACACTTGCAGAGGATATAGCAAGTTTCAGTAGACATAAATGAAGAAAATAAGAGGAGAAATAGCGAGGAAGATGAAAGGAATCCTGCGCCATTTCGAGGTTTGTCGAGACACAGCTTATGCCAGCCTCGAGAGATATATTATTCGAGTCAGGCTCAGAAAGAAGCCACCACAAAAGGTTCCACTCCGTGAAATCGAATCAAAGTATCGAAATCTCCTTTGCACTGTAATTTTCAACGTAGAGAAATGGATCGCAAAATAGCATTCAGATTTGTATGTGAAGAGGGAGAAAATGCATACCTTGAGGGTGGAAGCAGCCAGAAGCATATGCATCTTGTTTAATGCAATTCAGCTGAATTGGAAAGTTCATGGTAGTAATATTATTGACCCTGGCACACAGGCATGTGAAGTATAGAAGTAATGCCAGTAAGCTGGGTGCATAGAATTCGCATTGATCCCCAAGGCCCTGTTTCATAAAGCATCTTTCGCTAATATTATTAGTAAGAAACCAGTAATGTTAGTATTATGTTTCATAGAGTTATTAGCTCATAATAATACTAATTAGTTTATGAGTCAAAATTATTAGTAGATATTCCTTACAATATTAGTAAATTGCTTCATAGATAACATGACTAATAAAAGTTATTCATATTATTAGGATTATTTCCATGAGTATATTTTGACTCATAATTCATATTAATAGTGAAACCAAAGTAGTGGTATTTTAATATTTTGGCATAAAATCTTGAAGATCACTGAAATGGTCGACTCTGATTCAAATAGTTATAAGGAACGAGTGTAGGTATTCACCATTCAATAAATGTTACGCCAACAGCCTGTACTGGCATGTAACAAACATATGAATACAATGGGAGATTTAGGTTACATTACAGAACTTTTGAGTACTTGCTTGATAGGATTGGTAATAGAACGTTCCTCTGCAAGGAATGAAGCATAAGCTTAAAATAGCAGCTTCGCATTGCACTCCACCGGTTGGTAGTGATACACAGTATCATTGAGCTTCTCTAGTGCAGTTCTGCTCAGACACTCCAAGTATCCTTTAAAATCTTGGCTTATATCACCAGTAAACCAAGATTATGGTGGTAATGATTATAGTTTTAAGAGGAAGTAGGCTACAACTGGGCAACCATCATCTGTAATAGCAATAATCATAGACAAATGGAAAGGATCGACATGTTGAAAAATGAAGGTTTCGGCCAAAGAAAGAGAAGGGCCACGAAGGGCGTGAAAATGAAAGACTCTCTCGGCCTCGCAAACTAATACTGTCAGGGTCGGAAAGGAACAAGAGTTGAACAAGGGAGGTCGGAAAAGTAGATGAAAATGAGTCTGGCACAAGTAAGTTGAAGTAATGGCAGGACTCATCTCAGTGCTACGTGTTCGCCAACCCACGCTCCCAAGTTGAGAGTCTTGGGACCCCTTTTAGTCGCCTCTTACGACAGGCAGGGGATACCGTGGCTGCTATTCTGCTGCCCCCGCCAATAGGGGGTAGTGAACAAAGATTTTGCTAGTCCATCTCAACAGAGAATTTTAAGAGCACATGGAATATAAAGTAAAAGGAATAAGGAGGGTTAAAGTGTGCAAAAGGCTGCAAATAGTTGACGCTTTAACTCAATCACTTTCTGCAAAGAAACTTTTTTCTCTCACATTATCTTCACTTCATTGATACATATGAAAATAGATAAAAGATACAACAACGAAAATATCAAGTGAGCCTCTCGAACATGTGGATTAATAATGGATTGTAGTCAAGGTTACTACTAGGAACAAACCCAAACCAAGAACATATGCAACAGACCGATTATAACCTCCATTTGTATCGGCTGACTAATGAACTAATAGTATTGGTGAAGATATTTTATTAGTCATGTGTAAATCTTTATGAAACAGAAATTGGTTAACTAATAATTATTTTTATGAGTTCTAATATTATTAGTTAGTTTTATGAAACAGGGCCCAAGGGAGAAACCTTACCATTTCTTCTCCATTACTAATGACCCTGGAGTGTTATAGATTTTTGTAAATACTGGGTTGCATTCTGCATTGCCGCTCATGTAGCAAATAGAACTTGTTTGCCAATACATCATTTAGTATCCTTTTACCTTTCATGATAAACTACACAGAGAAACATTGGTGCTCCCCGTGAATGCTTGTAAATTGATACTGGAGACTCGTTAACCTGAGTACATTATTAATAAAGTATATGACGTAGCCTTACGCTAAGTATGCTATTTAATGTATAATTCGTACATGCCACTATATTACGGTACTGATATTATCCCAATAGCCATACACTCCTGAAAGAAAATATTTACCAAATACATTCCGATATGTAAGAATAGTGATTTTCATGAAACAAAAATATGATAGTAATAGTTCAACTGCTCACAAATCATCAATGAATCACGAGCAAAGGGGTGTGTGGGCCAATGCTCTCAAACATATCCTGAGGTCACCGGTTTCTTCCAGATTTGCAGGATTTTTTCGGCCTTTCGTCATACCTTATATATATTTTTCTCTTGTTGCGACGGTCTCCTATTGCGTTCCTTTTTAATTAAGAAACTTCTGAGAACTACTTCATCTTTCAGACATTTAATTGAGAAATAGATATTGGGGTCTTTTCTCCCAATTATATTGTTTAGCTTCCTGCGCCAGCCTTCAGCAACATTATTTGTTCATTGTTGCTGCCCAAAATCATTCCACAGGATCAATGAAATCCGGTGGTATTAACGCCAATGCTGCACACAGTGCACAAATTGCCAATGCTAAACCTGCAAATGAGGAGGCAATTTCAAGCCCTGTTTCTGTTGCACAACACTCTAAGTACCTCTGCACCTCAGTACCTACCACCCAATTCTAATGCATATTGATGCATTTATTGATAATTCAAAACTGTTTCCTTTGTTTCGACCTGATTTCATCAGTCGATTACTAGCATTCGACTTATATCGAAACTCCGTTACACTGACAGTTGTTCGTTTCGACTGACAATGCATGATGCACACTGGCGGTTGTGCTACGAGCCTGAAGAATATACGCATGCGCATGCGGATGGCGTCATTCTTTATGCACAGATAACCCCCAATGAGCGAGGAGCACGATAAGGTATGTGCCTCTCCGTCTAAACCAACCTCAAACCAGGGATAGTATTAGAGTTAACCACAAGGGTCCGCCACCTCCCCTCTTAAAGCTGGCCACAGCTCCCAGAAGTTACTATTGCATTACATCGCCGGAAGATTTCGCCAGTAGGTAATTCTGATCAGGTGTTCGTAATCGCGGGAAGAAGTTTGATTTACATTATGGGTGGAGAATTGTTTCTAGTGAAATTAATTTGCGTACCGGTAAATGTGGTACCAGTACGCATTATTGTTACGCTTTTTGTCGTACCTAGGTGAACTTCGTGCTATGTAAGACCAAGAATCGTGCTCGCATCATTTAACATTCGCTACGGTAACCTGTAGCATTGTAGCAAAGTTGTTGTGAATTTTACTTTCACCGAGATTAGTAGCTTCGGCTAACAGTGGTCACGGCTTTAATGTGGATTTTCAGATCTACTTTCAGAAGGCGGTGGGGTTGGTCTCCTCCTCCTGTCCGTTATCCTGAAAATGGTTCTCCGTGGTTTTCCAATCCCCCTCCTAAGCTAATGATGAAATACATCAACAGTTCCTTTTATTGGCCACGGTCGCTCCTCTCTCACGTTCTTCTCACCTCAAATCACCACAGCACATCTCCTAGAGGACGTCGCCCTCTTAGAGACCCACCATCGGAGTTCGGAATGAAAATATTTTACCAGTAGTCGTAATTTTAATAAGCCTTCGTAGCTCAGACGACATCGCGTCGGCCTCTCACCTCTGGAAACCGTGGTTCAAATCCTAGTCACTCCATGTGAGATTTGTGCTGGACAAAGCGGAGGCGGGACAGGTATTTCTCCGGGTACTCCGGTTTTCCCTGTCACCTTTCATTCCAGCAACACTCTCCAATAACATTTCATTTCATCTGTCAGTCATTAATCATTGCCCCAGAGGAGTGCGACAGGTTTCGGCAGGCGGCATAATTCTTATCCCCCCCGCAAGATGGGGGCTTCATTCATCCCATCTCTGACTGGAAATCAGGCCGTAGGTTTTCATTCGTAATTTTAATAATAATAATAATAATAATAATAATAATAATAATAATAATAATGACGATGTTATTGTTTATACGCCCCACGGTTTTCAGAGAATCTGAGGTGTCGGAATTTAGTCCCGCAGGAGTTCTTTCACGTTCCAGTCAATCTGCCACACGAGGCTGACATATTTGAGCATCTTCAAATACCACAGGACTGAGCCAGTGCCGAACCTGGCAAGTTGGGGTCAGAAGGCTAGCACTTTAACCGTCTGAACTAATCAGCCCAGCAGTCGTAATTTTAGTTTTGTTTTACACTCACAGATTAATCTCCGAAGAATGCATCCTCGGTTGTAGCGGTTGTACCATATTATGAGAGGAGAAGGAACCGTACAAGGAACTTTTAGTAAAATGATTTAAGTAAGTTATTTTGTACTGATTTGCATTCTACTTTGGTACATTTGAGGCGTGAACAAAAATATTGCTGTGAACCTCCTGAAAATTGTGTCACGAGCCGCCACTGGTGCCTTTATCGAACTGATTACAATATGGGATGAAAGAGGCAAGGCCGTTGGTAGTTACAGGTGGAGTGTTGGCACCAGGTCAGTAGGGTGTCACACCCGCGCTGGCCGCAATGCATGTCCTTATGCGGAATAGTGTCAAACAGACCTTGGATCCTCTCCTGAGGCAAGTTCGTCCACAGTTGTTGCAGCTGTCCCTCCAGAACCCGCAGGTTGGTACTGGGACGGAGTCCCCTTCCAATAATATCCCACGCGTGTTCAATGATGGAAGGATCCGGGGATCTTGTTGGCCCCGGGAGGACTTCAACTTGCTCTAAATAGTCCATATACACACGTGCTATGTGTTGACGTGTATTATCTTCTTGGAACACTGTTCCAGGGTGCTGTGCCATAAGGGGCAGGGCGTGAGAACGCAGAATGTCTGTGACGCATCGCTGTGCCGTCAAAGTCTGCCGAAGCTTTATTAGAGGTGACCTGAACGCATATCCTATGGCTCCCCACACCATTATGCTAAGGATTACACCTATGTGTCTTTCCACAATATGGACAGGATCTGCCCTCTACCCTCGACGTCACCAAACCCGCACACGATGGTCATCGGAGGTAATGGAGAAGCGGGACTCATCACTGAACATGATGCAACGCCAGTCGTCCTCTGTCCATGCCTCCCTGGCAAGGCACCACCCCAAACGAAGGCATTGGTCTTCTGGTGTCAATGGCAACCGACGCATGGGGCGGTAGGACCCCAATCCGGCGGATGCGAGTCGACGGGACACTGTGCGCGAACTCACAAGATGTTGTAGAGTCTCCAGTACATGTTCGCGGATGGCAGATACCGAAGTTATGGGATCCCGCAATTCTTGGCGTACCATACGAAGATTCTCTCTCGGGGTGGAGTTTCTTGGTCGACCAGAATCTGCACGACGTGTTTGGGTACCCTCATGTACCCATTGAGCCCAACGTCGTGCCACTGTGATATCTAAATAGCCCACATGCCTGGCAATTGCACAATACGACCAACCAGCCTCATGCAGTCCCACAATGCGGCCTCTGTCAAATGCTGTAGTTTGATAGATAGGCTGTCTAAATAATTTGCGGGGCAACGCGGGTGCTTCGTAGCGTACTTAGTCCTCTCTACACGTCTTGCTTAAATGTCTGACCCACAACAGTTTACTGGTAACAACTTATCAACAACAGGATGGTGCCATTACGAATGCACCCTGGAGAGCGTTCTACACGTTACAGATCCTTGTAAATCTAACCATTTACTCACACATCAATTGTATGCATGCATACAGAAATGGAATAATATTGAACCACTCCTTGTGGGTGTTTAACTTTTTTGTGAGGCAGTGTATGTTACCATTTTCTGCCAGACACTGTGAATTTTCCTTATAAAATTGAAAGAAATTTTCTCTCTCCCGATCCTGGAGCAAACTTTCTGTCTTGAATTTTAATTTTTACTCCGACAAAATCTGTTCGAAGTTATTTGTAATCGACCTCTACGTAAGCACTGTGTGTGCGTTTGGATATTATCGTTTGTCTCAGTAGGTAATAGTAAAACCTTGCTTTAACGCTGGTATTATTACATACACTGCCCTCTAGTGTCTTCACCTTATACGATAGTCGTCTTCATCGGTATATTGTTCCTATTTTGTAGCTCTATCTCTAGATTACTTCAGTTACCATAACTCATTATTAATGAAGAATAAAATTCAAGTTGTTGTTGTTATTTTGCATATGCTTCTAGGACTTCTATCTGTCCGAAGGATAAACAGGAATTTTACATAATTTTGTAGCAGAGATGGTACATACTATTCTGCTTCACTTCTCAGCCATTCACAGATATGCTATTGTGGGATATCACTAGACATACGGAAAACTGAAACAAAATGTTCTGCGATATCAGTTTTTGCTATAGTCCATGATCAGGTTTTTTATATTTATAGTTTGTCTTTAGGATAAATTAAATGGTAATATATTAAAATAATTGATGAATAATATGACAACCATGCTCTTGACAGCACTCACTTGCCTTTTAAACGACACACGCCCCTTGAGTCCTGACAAAGGAACCGACTGACAACCCTCATTATCACTAGGGCGGGCCAAGTTTTGGGATCACAAACTGCCGCCTGGGGGTTCGTTCGCCGTCCCAGCCTTACTAACGTCCAGTTTCCCATACACGGCAGAGAGTTCAAACCCACGTCGACTAGGCGAGTTGGCCGTGCTGTTAGGGGCGCGCAGCTGCGAGCTTGCATTCGGGAGATAGTGGGTTCGAACCCCGCTGTCAGCAGTTCTGAAGATGTTCTTCTGTGGTTTCCCATTTTCACACCAGGAAAATTCTGGGGTTGTACCAGGAAGGTGAGAAGAGTAATGGAGTTGCCCTTCACTACAGCTAGTGTGTGGAGGATGGGGAAGCCTTTGAGGCCAGGCTCTTTCGTCACAACCATGCGCTACTGAATGAGGGAGAATGCGATTAAAACTACGTGTGTTTTCTTCCTATTTACGCACAACGCACCTAATTATAATATACTACACTGTCCACAAATGTGTAACATATAAAACTGTACTTTTGATCAAACGAAAGTCCGATAGTGAGCATTACTGCGTAACTTTGGTGAATTTTTTTCTAATTTTTGTTCCCATTATCTTTTCATATTGCGCAGTGTCTTAGTCGAACGCCTGAAATACCAGTAAGCTGAATAGTGCATTCGTTTGTAATTAAACTTTTTGATTTTAAGTCGTGAAAAAGTTTTCATCGTCGTCGCTTTCTCTTCTTTCGTTTGACACTGTCCGTGTTCAAAATTTTCTTCATTTTCCTCGTCCGGGGATTGAAAACGCTGAATAAACAATCGGGAATATAATTAGTTACAATGGGGTCTACTAAACTATAATAGGAGTTTATTGTGTTCAAAGCTCCTCCTGTAATAAAATAGGAAATATTCTCACCTTTTGCACCTGTACAGTATTAATGGTACTGGTATCCAATACGATATTACTTCGCTCGAGTGTGTCAACATCTCCGAATTGTGGTTCCTTCCTTTCCGCAGACCATTATCATTTAGAATGTAATGCAAACGGAACAATAAAGCATACCAGCCACTATCTTAATTTAAGTCCTCAAGTGATGATTACCTTAGGGGCTGATGACTATAAGTAGCCGGGATAGGCAGGAAATACGTTCGGGAAGGCATTCTCTCTCTGTCTCGGTCCGGATTAGAATGTACTGTTCACTTAGTCAGGGCTAAAGTGCTCCGTACATATAACACTATAAAACAGGTGTCCAGTTCTTCCTCTTAACTGCCTTTGTACACAGGCCCCGACGGTCTGGGTTGTTAGGGAACCTACACCAATCCGTATTTTAAAACAATGTCGTTCTCTCCATGAAAAAATAATCGTACGTGTCTACGTTTGATATGTACTACCCTACGAGAAGAAAACCTTACCGATGAAACAATGCCGGGTTTTCTGTTCCTGTCACTTCTATTGTTGCACCCATGCACACAGTAAATACCATTGATAAAGAATGGCTATATTAGGTAACTTGTCACAGGTAACTCACTATGTGAATACATAGCAACTAGTACGCACTGTTCCCCGGCCAGCCGTGGTGCCGAACAACATGGCTGCCGCTTTCAAGGGGTGGCCCCGTTTGACCTGGCTAAGGGCCACTCCATTACTCTTCTCACCTCCCTGGGCTGTACCTTAATTAAGGCCTCGGCCGCTTCCTTCCCACTCCTAGCCCTTTCCTGTCCAATCGTCGCCATAAGACCTATCTGTGTCGGTGCAACGTAAAGCCAATTGTGAAAAAACACAAGTCGAAAGACCTGTATTGCAGGGTTGCATAGGACTAATAATTGCTTTCTCTTATTTTACAACATATTAGCGACGTATCGTTCCCTCAATAGTCCAAATTAACAGCGAACTTCATCTCTACGCATACACTGTCCCTCTTTATCGGGCTCCTGTTTCTCTTGAGCAAAACTAAACTGTCCCCTTAAAGTCCACCAATGCCCGTCGAGCCGTGAAGAGTTAAAGGTCCATTGTCCTTAGTTTTGGAACGAAGTGAGGTGAAGTGGTCGGCTCCATTCACAGCCGCCTTTGTCCCTGACCTTCCTAATAACTTTGTCGTACCAACTTGGCAATCACACAAGGCTGATTTTAGTTTGCACTCGCCCCAGCACCGCGTGTCACTCTGGAAGGCCTAGTCGTATCTGCAGATATATTAATTGAATCTGAATGGAGCTTACAACTTTATAGGAGAAGGGATTGGCAACGCTGTAAGTTAGAACAGTACCTTTCTAAGAGATGCAGTTGTATGGAATGTGACGACGTTACGAACTGAACATCCGTAAATTTTCTTCTCGCCTTCTTGTTCTGATGTTCTACTTTCCCTCTCCATTCTCTCTCTCTCTCTCTCTCTCTCTCCACACAACACACTCATTTCATCATCCTTCTCCTTAACCAAGCAACTTAGTAATTTTACAGCGCTGATGTCACTTGAAATGTTAGGATGACTTACAAAATACGGTTATAATGATAAACTTTAGGAAGTGAAGCTGAATAGGTAGAATTCTGCTAGCATAAGCAAGATCTCTTGCCAGTATATCAATTTAAGTGGATGTGTCTGAATTAGAAAGAGGAAGTTCAACCTTCATGCTCAGTTCAGGCTTCTCTTGCACATTAACGTGAGTTTTTACGTATGAGTTTCTTATTTTACTTCATGTGTTCTTCACTTTCTACTTGGTATTCGTGTTACATCATACCGACACACAAGATTTATAGTGAAGATGGGACAGAAAAGGGAGGACTAGCAAGAAAGCGAACATGACCTAAATTAAGGTACAGTCCCAGAATGTGCCTGGTGTGGAAATGGAAAACAACAAAAGATCGGCTTCAGGGTTACCGACAGTGGAGTTCGAAACTCCCATCTCCCGAATGCAAGTTCACAGCTGTGTGATCTAAACAGCATAGCCAACTCACTTATTTTCATCATATTTCAGAGTTCTCTTGAATACTTTCGTCTATCTAGTTAATACAACGAAGACGTACTTATTACACCCGGAGAAACTCGAGTTCAATTCTCATTCAGGAAGTTGAGGAATCTTAGAAGCGAAACTTGTAATTCATTCAGGACAGGCATATGGCTCTGAAGTTTACTCAGCCATCAACAGAACGAGTACTAGGTTAATATCTGAGGGCAGAGGTGGCTGGACATACAGCAACATAAGCAAACACTCAGGCGAGGAATATACAAATATTGAATTTTATTTGCATACATACATACATACATACATACATACATACATACATACATACATACATACATACATACATACATGCATGCATACATACATACATACATACATACATACATACATACATACATACAAACATGCATACATACATACATACTGTGCCCTTTAAATCATCCTGTTCCTGTATGATTTCGTTGTCTTATTGGTTTTGTCTTGGCGCTGCATCCGGGAGATAGGGGGCTCGACCCCATTATCGGCAGCCCTGAAGATGGTTATCCGTGGTTTCCCATTTTCACACCAGGCACCAGGGCTGTACCTTCATTAAGACCACAGCCGCTTCCTTCACATTCCTAGGCCTTTGCTCTCCCATCCCCGTCATAAGACCTATCTGTGTTGGTGCGACGTAAAACAAATAGCAAAAAAATGCGCTGTTCAAATACTTACCATTTTCTTCTCTCATGCCAAGACACAAACCGTCCGTCACTTCGTCTTCGTTTGGGGGTACATAAAGGATCTTACGTATGGGCTAAATTACTTAATAAGGAAACCAGACTGATTCCACTCATCATTCATTTATTAACAAAAAATCGAAATTAATATCAGGTTGAACTGAATTAAATAACCTTAGGAATTCAAACAAAGTTAAATGACATAATCCTTGAAGCTGAATGGAAATGAAATTATAATTAAATAAACTGAAGTAAAATCTTAGTTGAGTAAATTTTACATAAGATCTGAACCAGAAGAAAACTAACATAATATTACATTACTGAGTCAATTGATAATCGTAACATCATTCTGAGATTGAATCAATAAATTTACTTTATATTATTCATATTAGAAATAATTAATTAAATTACACTTGGATTAACTGTATTAATTTTATTAAATTAGACTGGAATTACATGAGTCAATCATGAATCACATTTGAAAAAGCTTTTATTGACTGTTTGAATAGCATTACTTGAACTTAATATATACGAGAATTGTTAAACTCCAAAATGCTAAATGTCAATTATCGTAATGAAGCATGCATAATCTGAATGCAGAATATTAATTTTATTTATTAGTAGTCCGATACAGGTACGAAGTACACCCATTTACATTGACTGTACAACAATATAAAATATTAACAGTAAGATGGCAAACAATGATATTTAACAAAGAAAGGGACTTAATGTTTCAAAGTTCTTTAGAAATTAAATAAGTAGCAATCGTTAAAAGCGTGTATGATAATGCCCGTGTCACTAGTAATGTTCTGGCCAGGTTGTCAAAAGAAAATCGAGAGTCTACTCCTTTAGTATGCGTTTCAGTTTGGTTTAAAAGAGATGATAATGAACGAAGATATTAATTTCATGCAGGGCATTTGCTGTTGTCGGAAGGCGATAGCATATGGGGTATTGCTGGAATGTTAGCCGCGCACGAGGAATATGGAACAGTGGTTTATTCCGGATCCTACGTGGACGAACATGTAATGGGAAGTGAGTTAACAAAGACGTGCATTTAAGAGTTCCATTAACATTTCTCTGAAGAAAGCAGAGATCTGTGTACAGTAGACGTTTTCTCAGGTCCAAGATGTTGAAATATGACAGAATTTTTTTGGTACTATACTGTCTCTGGTTGGGCTTTCACAATGTACAAAAAGAATGAGAAGAGGCGGTTAATTTTATAGACATATATGTGGGGGAGAGCTGATGACCAGATTGGGGAGCAGAAATCATCGATAGGAAGAATATATGTACAGAAGTATAATTTATGTGGGTGTAAGTCACTAATTTCAGTAAATCTGAAGAAAAGTCCAAGAGTTCCAACCTTACTCTTCCTACTTTCCTACTTTGACTTTTGAACCCTTTAATTTAGAAATGTTCTTATCCAACATATAACCCTTGATGATGATGATGCCTGTTGTTTTAAGGGGCCTAACATCGTAGGTCATCTGCCCCTATATAACCCTTATGTCCAATCCTATTCCCTCCAGTATCTTTAATAACATTCCATGTTACACTCTGCCAAATGCCTTCGAAAGGTCTGTGGCTACGCCATCCAACTGGCCTCCCGAACCCAACTGATCTGATATGTCCTGCTGAAATCCTATCAGTTGATCCTCACACAAAAATTTACTTCTAAATCTATACTGGCTCCTCATGAACCAATCTTTATCTTCACATACCCCTCTAATATACTTTTCTATTAAAATCTCGAGTATTTTACAAACTATACTCGTCAGGCTGACTGGTCTGTAGTTCTCCTTTTATCACCCTTTCCTTTATAAATTTGTATTATTGTAGATTTCTTCCATTCCTTTGGTATTGCACTATTATTTATGATATAGTCAAATATAAACTACGTAACTACTGTAATCCTGTTTGAGATTTTGTTTTGAAAGTCTGCGAAGGTGACGAAATATATTAAGGGAGTGAGGATTTGGGTTGGTTTTCCGAAGAGTCGAAGCGCACTGCTTATTCTGGAGAATTAATTTAGTCGAGTCTCTAATCAAGGACGGAAATCGATTTGACAGGGGTTTAGTGAGAGGTACATGGTCTTTATTTGTAGGGAACAGAATGTGATAGAAAGTACTGACGGAGTAGTTTATGTCACCAGATGATGACAAAGCGGTCCAAGGTAGTTAACGACTGTGTTCGTTAATTGCAATCCAGTTGGACTCACCCCAATTTGGAACCTGTCGACCAGCTGGTGAGGAAGTGCTATTGTGTTGCACTATAGGCGTGGAGGTCCACACGTCCAGACGAAAACTGGTTGCGGACGACCGTTATACTGACGTCACTAAGGTTGGAGAAAACTAGGTCCAAAGTAGCATTTTTCCTGGTAGGCTTCATGTTATGCTGACAGAGATGAAGACCATATATAATGTTTGATAAAATATGAGTATTCAGACGAGAGTTTGTAGAACTTACAGTGCTTGATGGCCATTTGATGGAGGTGTTGAAATCACCAAGAAGAATTATCTCATTATGGTTGTTGAAGGTTTGAGACAGTGGACCGAAAGCATTCTTCTACTTTGCTGAATTTGTCGGAAGGAGGTTTGTATAAGCAGCCGAGAAGTATATTTTTGGGGATAGCGGCTATCTCTATTCATATTATTTCGCAGTCAGTTTCGAGATCTGTCCTATGTTTAGCTTTTAACCAGTTCTTAGTGGCGATTAACACACCACCCGCACGCTTTGGTGTGCCATGTCGTGGTCTGTTCCGGTGAAATATTTGAAAGTCATCACCGAAACATATTTTGGGCTCAATATTGTGTTATTCAAACATATTTCAGTGGTCATCAACAAATCGACAAATAGTATCTGAAACGAGTTAACAAGTACACTGTTATTTCATCCTTGATATTGAACACTGGATCTTCTATTAAACTGTTCGTTTTGGTCTCTCATGGCTTAAAACTTCCCTCCGGAATTAATATTCGCTTATTACCTGTGTCCATGAGTATACTTTCTTCTACAACTCTAATACATTGTTGTGATAATCATTCATACACTCAGTGTTCTAAGGTCATTCATGCTGCTAGTTCAAACGTTGCTATTAACTGAACAGACGCTGGCGACATTGCACTTTACCAGTTAATTAACTGAACATCAATTACAGATTAATTTCAACACAAATTATTCATTGAGATTTAGCACTTAATATAATCACAAATAATCAAGTAATATCAATAAAAGAAGCACCTGTTTGGTTATAACTTGTTGGAATGATGTGGTTATTTTAAGAAACTAGTCTACACATAACCTGCACTAGTTGCCATCCTAAATCTCTATCCTATCACTGTACAACAAGCATCGCGGGTCATTTATGTACACTGTGCACAACGTTGGATTAACGCAACAATAGCACAAAATATAAACATCAGCGCATTAAATTAAAACAATTAAGACACACTCACATAATGAAGAATAAATGATTCTTAAATCACATGCAATACCTGCGAAAACCTATTAAAAAGTACGCAAAAATACACTTACTAAAACTGCTATAAAGGTATTAAGTTAAAATGTTTTTGATTCAAAGACTGATTATTCCTAATGGAGAAATGCAATTATGATTATTATCACTTGAATTTTATTTACAGCGGGCCTCGGTGACTCTGTAGTAGTTTCACTCAAGGCGGCCATTGACAGAGGCGTAGCATGTAATTATCATGGTCAGATTAATTATTATCTAAATTAGAAATTTGACTCTCAGTTTCACATTAAACCAAGTCTCCGTGCATTCATTGAATTATCTTGACCAAACATAAAATCTTAAGCTCAAATAATGAACTGCATCCTACTCAATTACTAATAAGTTGATATCTCCAAAATATTTGAACATTATTCTAACTCAAAATAACTGAACATAAAAAAGTCATGATCGAAATCTTCACATAAATTTCGTTGGTGTTAAAATTGGCCACCAAACTATCACAACGAGCACACGTTATTACTAAAAGATCCAAGTGAACATCACTGAGTTGCGAATGGCATTTACGGACATGTGGTAATCATCACATATCCTAAATTTGGTCTAACGGAGAGCATTTGTATCTTGGAACGTTGACATTTTTTCTGTCATACCTCCCACTTATTTTTCCTTTTAAAAATCAACTATATACTGGAGACTTGTTGTATCTCTGTCCAATTACTCCACATAGAATATCGCAGTCTCCTCTGGAGGCAAATACATATAAATCCACCCTTGCACCCGGCAATACACATTGCCACTTGGAGTCTATCATACGACTCGTCATCTCTTAAAATAATCTCTGGGCACATATCACTCTCCTGAAACACCTCCAGTAATTAGACCATTCTAACTCCATAAAACTGTTCTAGCACACAAAAGTCGTAAATCATGTCTCAGGTTCACTATTAATTTGACACCAATTAAATTTATCAATTCCTGTAGTAAATGCATCGTTATATCATTCAAAAATTCTAGGCACCGTACACCTCGGGGAAATCTTGATAAGGTCACTACAAATCTTATTATTATTATTATTATTATTATTATTATTATTATTATTATTATTATTATTATTATTATTATTATTATTATTATTATTTCCAAACGGGACAGCTTACTTAGATTTTTGTGTTTTAAAGTACAGACATCTTAAATTTCTGAAATTGCATATTGATGAAATGATACATTGTCAGCGATCATTCATCTCCCGCTGCACATTATGGAACCTAATCCATGTCAACAACGGCGGTACTTAGGATAATCCAATGGGCACATACTCGCGGATACATCTTCTTAACACACTGGTGACACAGTAAATGAAAATAAAAGTGAAACACTGATTAATTTCTCACAGAGTAATTCATTCAGTGTGGCACTTGTCTGCCATAATCTACCAGTCGACCAGCATGAAAACCGTATTGCGGCAGCTTTGTCATTTACCGTTCGTATACATGTCTTCCCCTCCTATTGAGTTTCCTTTCAGTAGGGCAGTGAGCTAATGCTTTTATGACACTCAGCTGTGCTGGGTACTTATATATTTCGAGTCTAATTCCACCTGATCGTCTATTCTTCTTGCACTTTTCAATACTGGAACAGATAATGTTAGTGCGTTCTACACTGCCTTACTCATTCTTTGAAGATCACTAATTAAGGTGTTTGTAGTCATCTTCCGTTACCTAATGAAAACAACATACAAGCGGCTATAAAATTGTTCCACACGTTGAATTTTTAGAACAGTTTACTACTCTACTGCACTGCATCAAAGAAAATTCTTTATGAAGACTAAACTGTGCTACTCACTGGATCTTACACGAACTGTGCGAACTTGCCTCGACAGCCATCCCATGAGAATCACTTAGGAATCAGCGTAAGAATGAACACCGAATGGACTCTCCTGCTGTATTTACGCTTTTCGGCCAGGGCTACCTCCTTTCGCGAATGGTGAGGCTGCGGAGGCGACCTTATTGGCAGATCATGGGTTCGAAATCTACACTTAGGCATATTTCACATCAAAAATGCCCACAGCAACAACTCAGGCTACAACTTTCCACTTTATCTCACAGCAACAATAAAAAAACTGATGTGTCTCGCTAATGGTATACCTTCCGGCGGAAACACACCATAATGGCCTCACTACAAGTCACGTGGTCGTAGCAAAGACAAAAAAAAAGGACAGCTCGTCACACTTGTTGAAATTAGTCAGACCATCTCATTATTAAACTTCCTAGATGGTGAAGTAATTCCCATAATTAGAAGTGATTCTAAAGAACATAAATTTACCATAAACTATTGCCTGTAGTTAAAAATGAACTGTATACCTCAGGCCTGTGATATCAGATAAGTGAATATCGAAATGTTCTGATTGTTATTTATTTTAATTTTTTGAACGGTTCATTCTTCTGTGTGGAATCGATATGTATTTCACTCTAACACGCTTTCGTTTCTCTGTCACTCTTATTGCGTCGTAACTTTCACGAAAAACGCCACAGTATTTCGTTTATTGTATCTGCTTCAGCAGCTGGTCAAACTCTTATCAGAAAGAACAGCCAATATATCGTGCCTTAGAGTCGTTTGGCACTCTCTGTGGGTGGCCTGCTAGCAACGTAACCTACGGTATAATTTAAAATCCGCCTTTAGTTTTCAGATTCTTTTCTGTTCAATTAAGAGTGGTTTTTAGTAACTGCGACATCAGAAAGCCACGGAGCTAGTCACTAAGGAGACAATATATTGTTGATATTCATTTTCTCAGAGATATTACTCTGTTTGTTTGTTTCCATTTGTCGACGTAACGTAATTACATTTAATTTGTTTATTCTTATTTTCTATTAATAAATACCGAGTCAACAAAATACTTTCTTCTTATTTCAATTATTTAATATTTTCCCCTATACCCTGTCGATCAGAAGAAGTGTCCACAACAAACAGTAACTACCCCCTGAGATCAAGAAGACTCTGTGAGTTTGTGCTCATGATGCTCAGGTCCTGAGATAGTTGGCGACAGGGGTACACTGTCATTTCATTTTGTTTCGTCTTACACCAGCAGGGGCCGATGACCTAGATGGTAGTTACCACTAAATAAAAATATCATCATCATCATCATCATCATCCTCATACGTTCGATTAACATATCCATTATCCTTCTAGGTAAACTATCCTCCTCCATAAGTTGCGGTACATCATGTAAAGGCAATCTTATCGGTAAGAAAGTTATGGTACGAGTCAAGAGTGAAATATTTATAAGAAGTAAGAGCTTCAAATAATCACTCACTGTCTGAGTGGGTCATCCTGCAGTAGTCTGACTCGTTGGCAGAATGGTCGGCGTAATGCCCTTTGGTTCAGAGGGTCTCGGGTTAGATTCCCGGCCGTGTCAGGGATTTTAACCTTTATTGGTTAATTCCAATGGTCCGAGGGCTGGGTGTTTGTGCTGTCCCCAACATCCCTGCACTCACACACCACACATACCACTATCCTCCATCACAATAACACGCAGTTACCTACACATAGTAGATGCCGTCCACCCTCATCGGAGAGTCTGCCTTACAGGGGCTGCACTCGGCTAGAAATAGCCACACGAAATTATTATTATTATGATCCTGCGGTCAAAACTATCTGGCTTTTTATCACATAGTATCATATCTTGACATCTGCCGACTCGTTGGCTGAATGGTCAAATTACTGGCCTTTGGTTCAGAGGGTCCCAGGTTCGATTTCCGGCCCGATCTGGGATTTTAATCGCTTCTGATTAATTCTTCTGGCTCGAGGACTGGGTATTTGTGTCCGTCCCATCAAACTCCTCTTCATATTCACACAACACACTACATTACCAACCACCACAGAAACACGCAATACTGATTCCATTCATCTATACAGGCTTGGTGGCATGAAGGGCATCCGGCCGTAAAACATGGTCAAATCCACATGTGCGACGCAGTTCGCACCCGCAACCCCACATGTGTGGGAAAAACGGTAGGAAAAGAAGAAGAAGGAGATCATATTTTGAAATCTCCCACCCTCACCTTGTCCTGTACTTCTTGCTGATATCTGTTTTCAAGTGAAGCAAATTACTGTAAACTAAATGATGTATTCCTGGAATCAGTGACAGAAGTGGGTTTCGCTTCTTTAATCCTGAGAGGTATAAAGGTAAGAGGAATATTGGTGAGCGTCATTCTCTCACCCTTTTCTTAAAGTCTACTTCCCAGGCAAATGCTGGGACTGTACCTAATTAAGGCCACGGCCGCTTCCTTCCCACTCCTAGCTCCTTCCTGTCCCATCGTCGCCGTAAGACCTGTCTGTGTCGGTGCGACGTAAAGCAACTTGCGAAAATCTACTTCATGAAACTCATAAATCTGGATTCGATGACGGCTTTGAAAGCATAGCAAATGGCCGGTCCCTTTCAAAACTTTCTTGGATGGCCAGAGTAATTTTCACATAATGACATCACAGAACTGAATACATTAAATCAAGTGAAATGACATATTCAGTTCTCATTGTTTTGACACGGAAAATTGTTATGGATTTTGATATAGCAGTAACACAATCACTAGGAACAAAAGAAACGGACCGGACGAATTCGCCGTGCGGTTAGGGGCACGCAGCTGTGTGTTTGCATCCGGGAGGTAGTGGGTTCGAATCCCACAGTTGGCAGCCCTGAATATGGTTTTCCGTTTTTTTTTCCATTTTCACACCAGGCAAATTCTGGGGCTGTACCTTAATTAAGACCACGGCCGCTTCCTTCCAAATCCCAGCCCTTTCCTATTCCATCGTCGCCATAAGACCTATCTGTGTGGGTGCTACGTAAAGCCACTAGCAAGGAAAGAAAGAAACGGAATTTTCAACTAATGCTTCTCAGTCGCAGCAAAGTCTCTGTCACATTCCAAGTACAATATGTGTGGCAGGTTCTTAATATCTATGGTCACTAGATTCAAAAATACCCCTCTTTACTATACACATTATATCCAGAACTTAGAAATATCTTCATTTGTGTTTTGACTGCCACAGCAATCATTGTATGGTATTTACACGATTCATTTCTGGATGTCTGAATATATCACGGAGCTTTGACAACAAGCGATGTGTCTCTATGATTTGAAGTGTATTTTCAAAATGACCTATTTTACTCAGACAAAGAGAACAAATGTTGGTAAGAGATGTGGCGGGTAGGTTATTATTCTTATTCTTATTCTTATTCTTATTCTTATTCTTGTTCTTGTTCTTGTTCTTGTTCTTGTTCTTATTCTTGTTCTTGTTCTTATTCTTATTCTTATTCTTATTATTATTCTTATTCTTATTTAAGAAGGAAAATGGGTGATCGTGGAAGCGACATATGCAAATGCTGGGTAACTAGATGTATACCTTGAGTAGAATATATAGCTGAAGATTTCTTTCTGTTCTCGAAGTCCTCCCAGTCGCTCACCAGAGAAGACAGATATTGGATAGCCTCATAGAACACCATTAATTACCGAAGGATTCAGGTCAGGTTCCTTTGGATAATGCAAAGGCACTGATTACCATGCTGCACATAAAGGTAAACAGAAAAGGCAGCAGTATCAATTTAGCAAAGACAAGGGAAGTGTGTGTAGGATAAACTTGATGTACAGTAGCGTGCGCTCATGGAAATACAATATGAAATGCCTGAATCCGTCCAAACACTGAACGTTTTCTGAATGGGAATGGATTTACTGGCATGTTACATTTAGCTACATATTACTAGAGACATACTACCTTCAAACAGTATGAACACTGCTCAAGCATTTTACTCACTAACTTATACTAATTCTCACGTAAAAGAATTCTCCTGTTAGCCAGCAACGTGACGTGGATGGCTAGATGCTTGTACCTTATGTCCAAGGATGCAGGGTCAAATCCAGGAGCTTCACAAAACTGACTTACGTTGAGAAAACGATAAACATACAAAACAATATCTATCTTCTATTTACAACTACTTCTGTGGTCAAGGATAGTCCCACACCCCTTATCTTTAAATCATTAAAAACTGGATATAACCAAGTTCTCCCTGGTCGCACTCTACTTCTTTACCATCCATTACAAAAACAGTTTAATCTCCCAGGTAATTACCCTCCTCTATTCGCCTCACATGAACTAACACTGAAAAACCTTCCTACGCATTTTTTCACCCACCAATTTCATTCCGAATTCATCCGTTATCCTCTCAATGTGCATGCTCTCATGCCCTTCTTCCCATCAGTTTGTACCAGAAATCATACTCCCTACTTCAATTTCTTTTACCGTACTTTTCAGTTTATGAATAAAAATATCCTGAGTACAACCGGCTTTCACTACTGCTAGCGAAATCCGTCAGAAATGCGAGTGATATAGGCTACAGATAATTTCTTATAAAGTAACGTTGATCGTAACTCCGAGCTCACGGCATTACGTTTGCTGTACCTTGATTCGATTTCACTGCTATCCCGTAAGAATACACATCCTAGGTACTTGAAGTGATCTACCTGTTCCTGTTCTCTATTCCCTCTCGGACATTTATTCCTCTTAGATTTCTTACTTTCTTACATCACTTCAAACTTCGATGTGCTTTTGTATCATACTGATGATGATGATGTTGGTGGTGGTCATAATTGATTTAGAAACCTAATATCTGGGTCATCGGCTCCCTTTCAACACTCCCTAAATCTCTATAATATAATAATAACAATAAGAAGAAGAATAAGTAATTTACTATAACAATTTTTATTATTTCCTTATGATAGTTTATGGCGAAATAATCATGGCGAGATGAAGAGATAGGCTGAATGTACTACAGCCGTAGGGAGGAAACGTCAGTTTTATTTCTATCTGTCTCTCTCTTTCGTTATTCCTTCCTTGCTTACTCACTCAATCTCAAATTTTCTACAAAGCTCTTTTATGCAGCATAGTATTTTGCTTCAGTCACAGCAACGGAACAGGAAATTCGTCTCCTTCCGCACTCACTCTTGTCACAACCGCATGTTTTTCTCCTCCCACGAGTCGATACTCTTCACAGCGCTCCATCAGGGCCTGTTTGGATATCTTGTGCCTTCTCTGCGGAAAACATGAATAACCTTCAGAGCTGTGCACTATTCATGGGCCTATTAATTTTGTTCAAGGCTTTATAAATATATTCGTACTGCGATGTTTCGTAGACCTAGTTTGTCTCTTCTTGCTTTCTGCGCTACCCTTCTCATGATTCTGAAGTTCTAGTCTTTTAACTGACTTTCTTTAGGCCTTGATATACATTTCACGATATGCATGTAAATTATTTTGTATACTGCTATTTTATGTCGTTGATACTCATTTACGCTTAAACTTTTGTGCTGATTAATGACATATTCTGCCTGTTTTTAGATATGCAGTACGTGGATTCACTTCCTGGTCTGGCTTTCAATCTCCGTTTAAAATTGGTTGAGCTCCTAGACCTATACAAGGGACGGTCTTTAAGTTTACGATTCGTCTCTCTTCTCCCCTGGAGCTATCAGTGTTGTTTCAGATTTCTTAAAATAGAAAATGTCATCTCACTTTAGTGTAAATACTTGGACATATGGTATTTGTAAAAATATGGGACCATTGCTTGGTCTGAATTATCTGAACCCTGTTCACATTGCCCTGGGGTTGAATATGATCGTGCCTCGTTATATAGTGGTCTAAACGAGGCTCACTCAATGTCTGTGGACTGACTGTTGATGATCCGTGTCAGCCGGAAGGTAGCAAGCGTCCCCAGAGGAACTATCTGTCACGTTAGCCACATCCTGCCCCAAGGAAAGAAGTGGTCACCAAAGGCTCAAGAGGTCTGAAACACCGAAGGGAATGGAGAAAGGGAGTGATATAAACGTCCGTCTCCATGGCTAAATGGTTAGCATGCTGGCCTTTGGTCACAGGAGTCCCGGGTTCGATTCCATGCAGGGTCGGGAATTTTAACCTTAATTGGTAAATTTCGCTGGCACGGGGGCTGGGTGTATGTGTCGTCTTCATCATCATTTCATCCTCATCACGATGCGCAGGTCGCCTACGGGTGTCAAATCAAAAGACCTGCATCTGGCTAGCCGAACATGTCCTCGGACACTCCCGGCACTAAAAGCCATACGCCATTTCATTTTCAGTGATATAAACAATCTGACCGGAAGAGAAGGCCGGCCCTACGAGCAACGGTCGCTCAAGGTCCGCGAGGGCTGTAGGGCTGTGAGGTTTGCTTGTCTTTTGTTCGCTTGTTTCTTTCTTCCTTTCTTTCTTTCTTTCTCTGTTCAATTTAAAGTAGTCCGGAAATTTTTGCGTATCCCGAACGAAGACTGTACGTATCGCTGCAGGATATCGGCTAAGAAGAGAAAGAACTTTCAGATATCCTTCAACGCGAACATTTCTTGTTTGATTGCAATTGTCAGCACCTCAAAATCAAAACTACCATCAGAATCCTGTACAATGTCGGACCCTACATTTGTGTCTAAAGCGTCCTTCCGGGAGTTAATTTCACGGTTCTACGCTGTAATGAGAATCAGCTGCTTCAATTTGACATTTCAATTTGAATTTGGCAGGAAAGAAAAAAGAGAGAAATTGTATTCCCCACACCACCATGAACATCAACCTAAGTAAACTTTTACAATATGTTGTTATGAAATAGATTTTCATTTGAAAGTTTCTTCTTTTAGACGTATTTGTATATTTATGGAGTAGAATAAGGAGGGATGCTTTGTTATTTTCTTATTTTCTTTCTGAGAAATACATTGCAATTTCTCATTCAAGAATGTAGGAAGTTCTTACAGACCTATAGGCACAACAGAGTTGACCTATACGAAGAGGAATTGACGCCTCGATCTCAAGCTCCTATATTATGTTGGTATTACGTCTTCGTTGTACAAATGCACATTGTACATACGCGATTTGAAATTCTTGCGCTACCTCTAAACATCTATGCTTTAAATTTTGAAAACTTTTCACTCTTAAGTTTTACTAGTCACTACCGAACCTATGCAATAACCTGTAATACTGTGATAGATGTAGGACACTCTTACTATTCGTTATATATATGCATTCGAGATTTAGACCGTCTTTAGTATTGAAACTTTGTGCTAACGTG
Source organism: Anabrus simplex (assembly GCF_040414725.1). Classification (NCBI taxonomy): domain Eukaryota; kingdom Metazoa; phylum Arthropoda; class Insecta; order Orthoptera; family Tettigoniidae; genus Anabrus; species Anabrus simplex. The sequence goes on from NC_090266.1 coordinate 307,219,390, forward strand.
ATGGACGGTCAGTATTCCTTTCTTCTAAATTTTAGAGATTTATCTTTGACGGGGAGACCGATACCAACTTAGCCAGTTAAATACATTTATTCTGAAGGGACAGTTTTGAGTTATTTTGTATCGCTGCGTGCATCTGTTGTATACACCTCACACGCTATTGAGAACAGCACAATGACCTATGCTCGAGGTGAGACACGAACCAGTGGCCAAGCACGAGCGAAAGGTTCGAGATCCGCTTGGGTTAGGTCTGTTTGTAGCACATGCAGCTCTAAATGCGAGGGCAAGACAATACGTATCTGCAATCAATTTCTATAATTTATAACAAAAAGAGTGCAGACTTTTTATTGATATCATTTTCAACATAGTCACCCTGCTTTCCAACGCACATGGTCCACCATTTCACAAGCTTTCTGATATCCTCTGGAAATAAAGGTTTTTTGTTGCGCAGCAAGCTTCCTTCACTTGTTGTTCGGAGCATAATGTTCATGTGGTTTATAACATCATCGAGAGTCACTTGTCTGTTATTCCGGATCATATCACGCACATGTTCAATATTGGCATCCGTTACGGCTGCAGATGGACGCCCGGATCTTTCCTGATCCTTCACGCTCGTGCGACACCTTTTGTACTGTTCAGTCCACTGGTAAACACTTCGCTGTGGCAAAACATTTCACCGTATTGTGCTGAAAGTCTTTTATTAATTTCCGCTCCTGGTACACCCTCAAACCACAGAAAACGGATTACGGAACACTGATCTTCCTTGGTGCAGACAGAGTGTGGCGCGGCCACCTATACGTCGCAACAGCGCAAGCTGTACTGATGTGATAACGCTGAAACCTACAACAGACGTGGACAACGGTGCCATCTACCGGCTGGTGAGCACACAAAGCCATAGAGCCAACCTAAGGACAATTAGAGCAAAATTGCAGATACTCGTAGTTGTTGACTTGCCTACGTATTTTCCACTTGAATTAAGGTGCTGTCCAAAACTTCTCCAGGGTTCATTATCTCTAATTGTGTTGAAAAGGCACACTATGTATCAGGATCAAACCATCCATCCCGTAACATTGTAGCTTCTGAGTCTAAGCCTTGAATATCAGTTAACATGTTCGGCTATTAAGACGAGTTGATTAGTGTGTGTAATTTTTCACTGTGTGTGAATTTTTATATGTACCTCGGGACCTGAAGTTAGATGACAATGTAGAATTTTTCTGGAGTAATTGTGCATAACAAGACCGAAGTATGGAGCGCGTAAATCTGGCTCTCCAGTCCCGTTATCTCGTCAGGCGCAAACTAGTGCTCTCCCCCATGAATATGGGGAGAAGGTGGAGAATAATGAGCCAAGAGGTGCCTTTCATCAGTAAAACATGTTCCAGTACGATAGTCTTCTGGGATATGTCCTTCTTCCATAAAATGCATGGACTTAGTAACCGGATTCATCTCGATAATCAGAAAGGAAAATCAGCGCAGTTAATGTGCTTCCTAATGTTCAGTGTAACTGAATCTTACCAGCATTACAATGTAGTTTCTCAATGCCTTTGATAATGAAAAGTAATACGTATCTCTATGAGCCCCTTAATTGATTACGTTATCGCTTATCAGTCATAAGGTTACTCACGAATCAATTGATAGAGAATGTCTGATTTGTTTCATGTACCTAATCAAACAACTTGTGGTTCAAAATTAATTTTTCGGTCCTCGCTGTCGTAATATAACGAAATTCTGTACAGGAAGTCCTTCAAAATTATATCTCGGGAAAATAAGATGATGATAATAATAATAATAATAATAATAATAATAATAATAATAATAATAATAATAATATTAATAATAATCATAATAATAATAATAGTAATACCGAGTGAGTTGGCCATGTCGTTACGGACGCGTAGCTCTAAGCTTGATTTCGGGAAGTAATGGGTTCGAACCCCACTGTCAGCAGCTGTGAAGATGGTTTTCGGTGGTATCCTATTTTTTGGACCAGGCTGTACTTTAATTAATGCCACGGCCACTTCCTTCCCACTCCTAGCCCTTTCCCATCCCATCGTCGCCATAAGACATAACTGTGTCGGTGCGGCGTAAACTAAATTATAGGAAAATAATAATAATAGTATGACCTCAGCTACTTAGTGCAGGCATATTGATCTGACAACGTTTAAGTCGCCATCATGTCAATTTAGACGTTGCGATTTACTCTAGCTGATGACATAAATACCGGAACTTTATTCGGTGACCTATATTTTGGACAATAATAATTGGAGAATTACATATCTCTTTTCGTCCTGAGCCTCCCATAATTTCCAGTCGCTAGATGTAAGCTGGACAGTGCGTCAGTATCAGACAAAATCGTAATAAAATTTTCTAAGATCAGTGAACCTTATTATGCAAAACTAGAAGACGTCCAATCCGCCGGTTCCCCCGCACCACCCCCCTATGCATTTGGTGCACATCGGCCCTTCCCTAGGTGCCATGCAAGCTATGTGGTGGTGGTCAACGGAACGGCGATTGCAGCGTACCGGGAGCCCAAATCTCACCTCACGGTGCCCCACCTCGTAGAGCGGAAACACTGCAAGACCTACTCAGACTTGTAGGTCTCACCTGATTGCCGCTACGTATTGAGGTCCTCTTCTGATTGGTTCATCGTGTCGCCTGCCTCCTCGGATGCAGTCGTGGGTTTGCGGTTAGCTGGCCCTTTTTTAGTCGGTCGGCATCTTCCATTCCCTGGTATGGGGGTGGCATCTTCTTCCTCCTGATGGTGGTCTCTTCTAAGTAGCAGAGAAGGCCTCGTCCTGATAGCGCCCCTCCTTCCGGCCTACAGATTGTGAGGGCGCCGGCAATCCAACTATTGTTCCGTTTCCTTCCTCTTCTTCTTCCTCTTCTTCTTCTTCTTCGTCTTCCAGGCAGGCATCGGAAGTGTACGCAAGCGTCCTGGAGTGGTACTGCCCTGCAGGACACATTCAGACTTCGGCATGGTGAAGGAGGGGCTGGCAGGTCGGAAGATCTAGCAGCCTCAAAACGCCAGGGGGAGTCCTTATCCACCTCCGTGCTGCCGTTCTTCTTCCGGGGCAACGTCCTCGATTGCGCCCGGGTGCTGGGCCCTGCCTGGGTGGCCCGCGAGGTAGTGGACGTTCGACGATGGCCTTGGCCCTCTGTGTCCACTTTCTCTTCTAACCCTGGTAGTGAGAAGATTGCCACGCCCAGTGAGTCTTTCATTTCAACACAATTCGTGGTGCTTCCCTTTCAATCGAGAGTGTCGCCGTCCTGCCCGGTATTCGCATCCCTGGCCTTCATGACTGCCAAAGGTACGAGTCTATTCCCACCTGCTTGTGTTTCTGCCTCCTGCCAGTCTGGTTGGCTGCTTCCTGCCTGCCGGTGCCGTCTAGGTTTTCTCTCGAACCTGGTAGCCGAACAACCTGGAGGTTTGGGTCACTTAGCTGTCAGCTTCCATTCCGGAGATAGAAGGATCGAATCCCACTATCGGCAGCCCTGAAGATGGTTTTCTGTGGTTTCCCATTCTCACACCAGGCAATTGCTGGGGCTGTACCTTAAATAAGGCCATGGCCGCTTCCTTCCAACTCCTAGGCCTTTCCTATCCCATCGTCGCCGTAAGAGCTATCTGTGTCGGTGCGACGTAAAGCAACTAGCAAAAAAAAAAAAAAAAACATGAAAGTGTTTCGGTGATGAGCATACTCAAGATGCAAGAACTTAGAATCTACTTATTTTCAAATTTACTCATAATTTCATCCCAGTTTTTAATGCCAATTTGTATATATTTGTTTCATTTGTTTTAAGTCAATTGTGTGCATGTACATTTCTTTAGTTATTAGATGTTTTACATTAAGGCTGAAGATGGCCAGCCCCGGCCGAAACTAGTCCCTAATTAATGTAATTTAGAATATTGCATATTTTAGTACTGAAAGGCGGACCATTACTACATGAACTTAATAATTATACTGTGTAGTTGTACAGTTCGTCATCTCTATTGGCTACCCAAAAATAGCAATTTCAATGCGAGTTTGTTTATCTAGCCACATTACTTGTTCTAGAAAGACTTTGAAATCCCTTTTGTTTAATTTAGCATATTTGCTTGCAAACTCTCTGATGTTTGGTAAATTTATAGGCATGTTTGCGGGAAAATAACCAGTGGACACGCATGCGAGGACATGCATGTAGGGCAGTAGCGTACTATCCCTGGCATTATCATAAAATGGTGTGTGGTTGCCGTTACGGATCCAACTGCACCTAAGATGTGCTTGCTTCCCTTCACTGCGAGGGTTCGGCCAGATTGCAACTCTTTATGAGATTTTGATTAGTCGGTGTTAATTACTTGATCTGGTGAGATACATATTTCCTCAGTGACAGACTTGACTCCTCACGAATTCGTGAATTCTTTGTCGAATACCATCAGCCCCGTCAACCAATCGCTTGGTAACTTTCTGAGTTATTTTCCGACAAGCGATCTTATTATTTTGTTTAAACTAATGTTACCCATGAGACGGAAGCTTTGAAGAGCAGCGAATTGGGAGGGGTCAATTCTCTTCTTAAATTTAATTGCACAGAATCACAACGTACGGTGACGTATTATGGCATTTTCCTATCTCTTTGCTATAAATGCTCACGCACTTCGCGTGCACGCCGTAAGACCTATTCCTGTCGGTGCGACGTAAAAGGAACTGGCATTTCAGTGCGTTCGTAACCTTCGTGTTGCTTGTGTGTTCGCACCGTGTGACTCACGCTCGCTTATTGTACGGCAGTACGGACTTAGTAGTAGTTGTGTGGACATTATTCGTGCCCTTCAGTGACTACGTTTCCTAGTGTGTAGCCTAATGATATACCTTGCAGTTTAATTGGCAGTTAGTGCTATGGAAGGAGACCTATATGGGGAGCGCGGTCCTCCTCCCATATCACCGTCTAATGTGCTCGCACCGAAGAGTAGAGTATACAGCAGGTATCTCGTAGCGTTCTAAATAAACCGCCTACCTACGACTGTAATATGGAGGCGAGTTTTCCATCTGTTGTGGCGGCAAACAAGCGAGCATTAGAAGAACCTTCAGGTAACATTGATAAGAAACAAGCAGTTACACCAGAAAAGCACTACAGGTAACCTTTCACAACACACATATTCTCCCAGTGATTCAGGGTCTAGCTCAGCTTCTAGTCAACGTGATAGTGTTTCTGGCTTGAATGCGGTACCAGCTGTGCTTCCTCCTCAAAATAGCGGAGCACCGCCTCGGCTCAGTGTATATGATCATAACAAAGCTAACCGGTAACATATTGATTCTTCAGGGCCTTACTACATCTATGTGGAAGGGAAAGAAGGAAACATAGGTAAACTACATCCGATGGCGTTTGGTAAAATGATTTATCGGGAGTGTCCACTTCAACGTCGAAATATCAAAGATATATCCTCCATCGGGAAAAGTCGTCTTAAAATGGAATTTCATTCGACAAAAGCTGCAAACTGGTTGGTTAGTTCTACTTTCTTTTGCTCACATAAATTAGAATTTACATTGCGTCTCACATCATAACTCGACAGGGTGTTATTCTAGATGTGCATACAGAAATAGAGGTAGACGAACTATTACAAGTATTCTTCTGTTAAAATCAGACGAGTCCATCGTATGTATAGACGCACACTGAAGGACAATGTTTCAACTGCTGTTCCAATACGGACTTGTGTGGTTACCTTTGACTCTCGGACTCTGCTAGACAGTGTGTCAATATATGGGGCACGTCGTGAGGTTTCTCCATAGGTGGCTCCAGTACGTATCTGTTACAATTGCTTGCGCTTCGGACACTTTAGTAAACACTGTCGCTCGCAGCGTAGATGCAATAACTGTGGTGTGTCATACGCTCCAAACACCTGCTCACTGCCTCAGCCTCAGTGCGTACATTTTCAAGGTCAACACAGTGCCCTCAGTAAAGAGTGCAACCAGTATAACAAACGATTAGAGATAAACGAAGTTTCGGTCAAATATAACATGCCATTCAAGGAAGCTAAGGAAGCTGTTATGAAAAAATCATATGCTGAAGTGGTTCAGCCATTACCTCTCACACACGAGCAGGTTTTACCTCCTTTACCAAGACAACAAAATAAAAAAAATTATGTTTTTCAACGTCAGCGACCTCCTCCGGAGTTACCCAGAACAGCTATCACCCACCCGCCGGTATTTTACCATCCTCATGAAGTTACTGGGGGCCTAGTGGGCCCAAACCCTTATCCACCTCAGCCGCACTTAATAGCACCCCGTAGTGCAAGTCCCTTGCCTCGAAGCTCTTCTCAACCACTTACCCTATCAGAATCCCTTATTACTGGTATCCTTAACCTAGTTACACAGCTTCTACACGGTATTATTCTATTAAATCGCGGGATCCATTCAGCATCGTATCGTCGCGAAATGATAACAAAAAACATTCATGGAAGCTTTTAAAATAAAAATATTGCACTGGAATAGCCAATCAGCGCTGGATCCTTTACCCAGTCTTCAAAAAGAATTACATGATCGGCGCATCACCTTGGTAGCATTATCCGAGGCTCGGTTTCGCACTGGTATACAAGTTATGTTTCGTGGATATCGTGTTTTGCGTTCGGATAGAGATTATGGATATGGAGGAAGTGGTCTGTTAATAGGTAACCATATTCGTCACAGTGCAATATCCCTTACTTCTCCCAGAGTTCTTTCATTCCAAGTGTTAGCAGCTCGTGTCTTCCTCCCCACTGTGGCATTTACGTTAATATCTATCAATTGTTCATCAGGTATTGTAATACAACCAGGCAAATGGGACAGTTTATTTTACCAACTGGAACCTCCGTACATTCTATGTGGAAACCTGAACGCCCATAGAGTAGCGTGGGGGTGCGTTTATACGGACCATGTTGGAATAGCCCTTAAAGATATGATGGATGACTACCACCTGGTCATACACAACGACGGTAGTACTACCCTTATATCTCGGCCTGGACATCAACCTTCGGCAGTAGACGTAACTATTTGTTATCCAGCCATTGCTGCCAACCTAACCTGGGAAGCACGACGATAATTTCTGGGATCTGATCCTCTTCCTATTGAAATTAATTTACAAAATAGCTACGCCTTACCTATAACCTTCTACCACACCAGAAAATGGAACACCAAACGAGCAAATTGGATTACCTTCAGCGAGAACATAGACTCCGAACTTCTTACTTCAACTTTCTTTACCGACCCACTTAAAAAATACGACTGTTCAATACATGTCATAAACGATGCAGCTTCCGTTAGTATCCCAGTGTAACAGCCTTTCTGTTTTCCGAAACATACCCCTACGCCGTGGTGGGAGAAAGAATGCTTCCGAATGATTGCAAGCAAAAAACTTGCTTTTAAACAATATCGACGTCTTACTTCCTGGAAAAATTATTCTAATTACCAACGCTTCAACGCACAGTTCGAAAGATTTTTAAAACAGGAAAAGCGATCCAGTTGGCGAAGATAATGTGAAGAAATTATCAGAGAAACCCCACTTACTACAATATGGAATAAGGTAAGATCCTTAGGAGGGGTGGGGAGTAGCTCCCCACGTTCTTCAATTCCGTCTGATTGCGTCGAGGCTTTTCATAGTCATATTGCTCCACCGACTGTGCCGCAATTGCCCGGATGGCGCTTTCCACCCAACTGGGATCGCAATCATTTTTTGTTACGGCCATTTACTTACACGGAACTGCAGCTGGCATTAAAACATAGAACAACACTGCCCCTGGCAAGGACTGTATCCAGTACTCGATGTTATCCCATCTCCCTCGCCCAGCGCATGTTCTCTTACTAGACATTTTTAACAACATATGGACATGGGAAGAATTACCTTTGGTGTGGATTACTCAAATTGTCATCCCTATTCTGAAGCCTGGAAAGGGCCCTATTGGCCCTTCTTCTTATAGAGCAATTGCTCTTTCCTCGTGTGTGGTAAAGACTCTGGAAAGGATGGTGAAAACACGACCTGAGTGGTGGTTAGAACACCAGCAGCTGCTTCCTCAGTCACAGTATGGATTCCACCGTGGGAGAGGAACATTGGGGCATCTCAGTGTATTCACTTCTGCAATAGAACATGCTTTTGCAATTAATAGATATCTTACGGCTCTCTCACTTGGATATCAGCTCAGCTTATGATAACGTCAGTATACCAGTTCTCTTCAGTAAGCTTCAAACATTCCGTATCCCTCCAGCTTTTATACATGGTCTTTAGACATTGCTTCAAGAACGATATATCTACGTACGAGATGGACACAGTCGTTTACATGGCCCTCGTTGCGTGTGTGAAGGTCTCCCACTGGGCGCTGTGCTCAGCCTGCTTTGGTATAAAATTTATACTGCTGATTTTTAGCATCTGTTCATCCCCTCGATTCACGTTTTACAATACGCGGACGATGTGTGTATTTACACTACTTCCTCTAGCTTCGAGGTTACATTTCTTCGTTTACACTATGTGGCCTGAGATCTGGCAAAATGGTTGCATAATAATGGTCTTGAATTGTCTCTATCGAAATCTACTATGGTGACTTTTACCCGGAAGAGGACTTAACCTCAGATTGGTGATATCCATTTAGGACCATTCACATTTCCAGTGAAATAATCATTACGCCTATTGGGTATGCACTTTGATAGTCGACTAATCGGGAGTTGCCATATTGCTCACATTCTTCCAAAAAATGAACGAGCGATTAATATTCTCCTCTTCGTGACCCGTACCAGGTGGGGAGCTGATCCTGTTATACTTTGGCTCTGTATTGTTCTATGATACGTTCCATGATCGATTATGGGAGTTTTTTGTATGGGTATGCTCCTGCATACGTCACGAAGAAACTGGACACCATACAATTTTGGACGATTCTGGTCTGTTTGGGTGCTATTGGATCCAAGGAACAAATGCCCTCTTAATAGAAGCTGGGGAAAAATATTTGCAAATGCGTCGAGAAATTATAGGCAAGAAATTTCTGTTACAACGTTCTACTATTTCGCAGCATCCCATTCTTATTGCACTTCAACGATTGACCGTTACCCAGGAGAGATATGGATGACGCGCACGATACAAGCTACAGCTTCTGTTACGCTGCTACAATGAACTGAAAACGATTTTCTCACTAAATCTCAAAACACGAACCATGTCCGGATTTGAAGCCAGCTTTCAGTGTCCTTCACACCGACTGCCGATATACTATCTACCTAGATATCTCACTACAAAAGCTCATACACAGAACTATATTGCGGCCCTGATTCGCTCCATGTGGCCATATAGTACTTTTATCTTCACGGATTGTTCAAAATTCGAAGCTCGGTGGGATATGCATATTAATGCCAACAAACGGGAGAATGTGGTAGCTTCAAACTGCCGCCCGAAACCTCTATTAATACAGCGGAAATTTTAGCTATATGTGCTGCACTTCGTTTTTCTCAAAACAAGCGATTGGATTCCGCTCTCATCATTACGGACGCCCAAAGTGTTATGAAGAAATTACAAAATCTTCAGTAGAAACTCCAAACGCATGATTACTTGTACGACATCGCGGAGCGAGCGTTTAACATCTACTCTTCAGATTGCTCCATAGCATTTCTTTGACTCAAAGGACGTAGAGGAGTTTTTGGCAATGATTAAGCTGACGAACTTGACAAACGTGGTGCATCGGAATGGCTACTTACAGCGCTGAAACTCCCGTGGATGGACTTTATTCCCACTATTCGACAACAAATTCATTACAAATGGTCTGCGGAATGGGAAACTTCTCAATAGCATAAAGGTACCCAACATCCCTCCTAAGCCATGGTATTATAAGTTTCATCGGTCACGAGGACTAACGTTTTCAGTAATCCGAATGCGGCTCAATCATGGATCAATCCCTTCACATCTCCATTGCATAGGAGTTTTGGTTTCACCACGCTGTCGATGTCAGTATGCGGAGGATGGAGATCTCAACCACATTTTGTTTGTTTAAGTGTGTCCTTTATGATGATTCTCGAAGCCGCTTTTTATCTGAACTGTCTGATCTACAAGTGACGTTCCCGACCAGCGCTGCATTGGTGTTGTACGGTGAAAACAATTCAGTTCTCAATGCTGTGATGGACTATTTGAGAACCGCGGAAATAAGAACTTGACCTTGTGCTCTTCGCATAGTTGCCAGTGTTTCGTGTTTTCTTGTGTTGTGTTTTGTGTTTTGATTGTCCTCTCCCTCTTCTCCCGGAAGAGAGATTCAGTGTGGTGTTCTCTAGTTGAAGACTGTGAACGATTTGGTTTTCATTCTATTATGTACTTTGCACTGACTATTTATATCTTTGTATATGAGCTGCGAGTGTTCCTTGTACATGTAGAATGACCAAATGTTGTTCCAACAAAGGTCAATAAAATAAAATTTAAAATACTCCTTATTTTTCTTTTCTGTGCCATGAGTGTTCCGGGGAGATGTCATATCTATTGCTAATCCAGAACGACAGAAATGGTAAGCATCGAATTATCCATCTCTTTCCCTTGGTTGTTTTGTCCACATATTGTGTGCACCAGCCAAATATTCTTCTGTAAATTTCGTTGTCGGTTTCCTTGAAGCGATGGCTGATTAGATGAACTGCTGCTTGCCTGGACATCCCCCACTTGTGAGATTGCTTGATCACCCATCGTCACTGGACAATCACTTTCTTAATCTGATTTCTCCTCATGAATTACAAGTGTGAACACTTTTGCTATTATAGCTTCTTCTACTGCTTCTGGTGATCGTTACTTTATTTGTTCACAAATAGCACGCTCGTCTCCTGCAGGTATATGTTACGAAATACCGAAGTAGTTCGCCACTCCATGTCTCATTGTCGAGGGTGAGCGTACTGTACACACTACACATATCATGGCATCTACTCTAACGTACAACACAAACCTGTTCATGTGAGTTGCGACAACTGCACTGCTTGCAGGTGGATTGGAGAAACCTTCACCGCCCCACGCATACCTCCCTCTCCTGTCCACACCGCTGCAACATAACAGACCGAGCTCGATAGCTGCAGTCGCTTAAGTGCGGCCAGTATCCAGTATTCGGGAGATAGTGGATTCTAGCCCCACTGTCGGCAGACCTGAAGATGGTTTTCCGTGGTTTCCGATTTTCACACCAGGCAGATGCTAGGGCTCTACCTGAAATAAGGCAACGACTGCTTCCTTCCCACTTCTAGTCCTTTCCTGCCCCATCGTCGCCATAAAACCTGTGTCGGTGCGACGTAAAGCTACTAGCAACATAACCGCTAAATCTTTGGAAGGTTGGTGTTTCTGACCATCAACAAAACGTAATTAGTGTTCTTCTATTCTCCAAAACAACTGCCGTGAACCTTCGCTCCTCAGTTGACACACAAGACTGAATAACCCCGTTCCAGCTCTAAGCCTAGAATCAAAATACTTAGACTGGCCGGGAATCAAATTCCGGTCGTTCAAGGAGGAGATAGGCACGCTACCCCAACACAATGGGGATAGCTTTTGTAACTCAAGAACAAAAGTTATAATCTTCGTGAAAATTCGGATGCTACAAGGTAGGTATGTGCATCGCGTGGTGAATTATGCTTTTGGAAGTGCTGAGTTATATCTATTAATATGCGCTGGTAGCATATTTTTGTGCCTGCAATAATTATTGAGCGAGTGCCAACGAAATTAATTATAAAGAAAAAAATTTTAATTATAGCAGACATTTCTACGTCATAGTAAGTCTATGTAGTTAGTTGAATAGAAATGTAAGCTGTTAAGCAAGGTGAGCTGAGAGCACAAGTGGTCTGTGTGCAAGCTACTTCTTATTGTACCCTACTTGAAAGGGAGTTGCTCCGTGGTGATTAAAATACAGCCCGTTTTAAATAATCTTGGCGAACCGTAGAAGCAGCTATTTCACAGGAATCCTTCTCTTCTTCATTTATCTAAATGATGTCACATTACCATTTGCAAGCTGTAGACTTTTGAGCGTCGTCGATGTGTGATTTTACTTGCGCATTGAATTAAAGGTACAGGGTGGTTCACTCGATACTGAACACTTATTAGACAGAATATTAAATTACGTAATATAAACTGAGCATACCGAGTGAATTGGCCGTGTGGTTAAGGTCACGCAGCTGTGAGTTTGCATTCGGGAGGTAGTGGGTTCGAACCCCACTGTCAGCAGCCCTGAAGATGGTTGTCCGTGGTTTCCAATTTTCACACCAGGCAAATGCTGGGGCAGTACCTTAATTAAAGCTACGGACGCATCCTTCCCACTCCTAGCCCATTCTCTCCCATCGCCGCCATAAGACCTATCCATGTCGGAGCGACGTAAGCAAATTAAAATAAATTGAGTGTAAAATCTTTTTTTTTTGCTACGGGCTTTACGTCGCACCGACACAGATAGGTCTTATGGCGACGATGGGATAGGAAAGGCCTAGGAGTTGGAAGGAAGCAGCCGTGGCCTGAATTAAGGTACAGCCCCAGCATTTGCCTGGTGTGAAAATGGGAAACCACGTAAAACAATTTTCAGGGCTGCCGATAGTGGGATTCGAACCTACTATCTCCCGGATGCAAGAGTGTAAAATCAAAGAGAGCAGACTGTTATTTCATGCGAGATCACACCACATGAACTAGTTGAAAATCATGTCTCCCTACATGTCAGTAGACGCCCTCGCATTGATGCACCATCTATCTATATATTATTGAATGAATATCATATATATTTTGGGTTTATAAACACACATGCACATGTCACTGAGGTTCATTCAGCCTACATCAAAAATGAGTGACAGGTTAATTCCTGCGGGCAAAGTCGGCCGGACGTAGAGCTAACCACTCTACCCCATTAAGTGCCGAGGTTACGGATAGTTGAAGCCTTTACCTTCCACCCCTCCAGAGGCCTTCATGGCCTGTACAGAGATGACTTTGCTTTGCTTTTAGTTTAGACAATGTAGGGTAGTAAGCTTAAAAAGAATATTGTTTACTCATAAAAAGAGTGTGTGTGTTTAATGTGACTCAGTACGGGATTTCATTCTTTCAGACTATGTCGGGAAGGATTCGTTAGGCGCAAATCGTACACAAAAGCTACAATTTCGAACTTTGTGAAGGGGCTAAGTAGAAAGGGAAGATAGTGCATCCACATAGGTGGGGATGGCTAGAGATGAATAAAAGGGTATCGAGTGTAAAGCCGTGTTTATTGGAAAATCTTCGAAACTCTCCATGGAAGTTTTCCAAGAGGTTAGCCGGCCATATTTCACTTGTCCTGCGTCAGACAAAGAGACGAAAACTACGTCAGACAGTGTCAAAATTGTGCTCATCCGATCCTACAAAGTGACTGGTTACTCTCTATGATTTGTCCAAGGTATCAATCAAAATCAACCAATCAACACTGATCTGCATTTAGGATAGTCACCCTGATGGCAGATTCCCTGACTGTTGTTTTCCTAACCTTTTCTTAAATGATCTAAAGAATTTGGAAGTTCATTGAACATCTCCATTAGTAAATTATTCCAGTCCCTAACTCCCCTACCTATAAACGAATATTTACCACAATTTGTTCTTTTGAATTCCAACTTTGTCTTTATATTTTGATCTTTCACACTTTTAAAAACATCACTCAAACTTATTCGTCTGCTAATGTCCACGCCATCTCTCCACTGACAGCTCGGAACATACCACTTAGTTGAGCAACTTGTCTCTTTTCTCCCATATCTTCCCAGCACAAACTTGGCAACATTTTCGTTACGCTACTCTTTTGTCGGAAATCACCCAGAAAAAATCGAGATGCTTTCGTTTGGATTTTTTCCAGTTCTCGAATCAAGTAATTCTGGTGAGGGCCCCATACACTGGGACCATACTCTAGTTGGGGTCTTACCAGAGACTTATATGCCCTCTCGTTTACATCCTCACTACAACTCCTAAATACCCTCATAACCATGTGCAGCGATCTGTGCCCTTTATTTACAACGCCATTTATGTGATTACCCCAGTGAAGATTTTTCCTTATATTAAAGCCTAGATACAATGATCCCCATCAGGAACTTACACACCATCAACACAGTCATTAAATTTGGGAGGACTTTTCCTATTAGTGAAACTCACAACCTGACGTTTAACCCCATTTATCATCTTAGCATTATCTGCCTCCGTAGCGTAACGGTTAGTGTTATTATTTGCCGTCCTGGGAAGTCCGGGTTCGATTCCCGGTACTGCCAGAAATTTAGGAATGGCAGGAGGGCTGGTATGTGGATGAAATGGGACACGCAGCACACCTCCATTGCGGAAAGTTGCTGCACCACCTCTGTATGAGGACGCGAGTTTACTTTTGTCCGGCTCCATGGCTAAATGGTTAGCGTGCTGGCCTTTGGTCCAGAGGGTCCCGGGTTCGATTCCCGGCCGGGTCGGAGATTTTAACCTTAAATGGTTAATTCCCTTGGCTCCCCAACATCCCTGCAACTCACACACCACATATAACACTATCCTCCACCACAATAGCACGCAGTTACATACACATGGCAGATGCCGCCCACCCTCATCGGAGGGTCTGTCTTACAAGGGTTGCACTCGGCTAGAAATAGCCACACGAAATTATTATTTTATCGTACAATTGCCTGCTGTCCTTTTCAGAATATTGTCGAGGTCTTTTTTTCTTTTTTGTTCTTTTTTTTTGCAGTAGCTCACAATTTCCAGTTCTTCACTCATATATATATATATATATATATATATAAAATAAGAGTTTTATCTGTACATTGCTCAGAATTTGAAAAGAATGGTATTTTTGTATCGGCCATGTCCACAGTAACAAGGAAATGCACTTTTTACTTTTCTCTAATGTCTGTCTGTCTGTCTGTCTGTCTGTCTGTCTGTCTGTCTGTCTGTCTGTCTGTCTGTCTGTCTGTCTGTCTGTCTGTCTGTCTGTCTGTCTGTCTGTCTGTCTGTACACGCATCACGAGAAAACGGCTGAAGAGAATTTAATGAAAATCGGTGTGTGAATACTGGGGATAAGCCGCTACAACCTAGCCTATAAATAATTGTACTCACGCGGAGTGAAATGGTAGTTTAGGGGAAGGCCTAAAATTTAATTTTCAAATATTTATATTACTAGTTGTCCTATCGATTAATACTACAGAACTAAAGTTATATAGAATTAAATTTCCGATCATTTATGCCATACATTGTTACCGTACCGGCTTTGATAACACAGATATTCATGAATTTGTGTTCTTGTTGCCAAGTCCATATCAACGCCGGGACGTGAGAAAATGGGTTAACAGAATTTAATAAAAATCGGTATATAGAGTCGGGGAATAAGAAACTGCAGTCTAAGCTATAAACAATTGTATTCACCCAGGTTGAAATTGTAGTTTAGGAGAAGGCGCCTAAAATTCTTTAAATACCTAATGTTATTGGACCTATCGAAAAGGACTGTACTATAATATAACACAAGTTATAGATAATACAATTTCCGATCATATATGTTTTATTCAGTTTTACCGTACTGATTATGATAAGAATGGTGTTTCAGAGTCGGAAGAAAACTAAATGTGAAGACCTACAATATCGAAAGCGCATAACATTGATCAACAATAACATTACATTGACCATTGTTTGTTGTGATGTACTTTGTCTGTTATGGTTCCACGCAACTCCGATAGATGGGATTACTGCTGCGTACCGAGTATAACAGCCTGACTGAATATTGGCGGGAAATAGCTGGGGAGTTAAAAAAACTTACTTCCTTGGCATGCCATTCCTCTGGTTCATACATTTTCTGATACTGCTGGTGCGTAACACACTGGTTCATCGTAGTATTCCAGCGCTTCGATCCCTACTGTGATGCGCTGTTTTGAATGAACAGTGTGCACTCTTATGGCAGAGGCTCGCGTAGTAGTAGTAGTAGTATGACCTGGTCTAGAATTACAATTGAGGGCTATTCCAAATTACAGCACCACAGTTAACTTAATAACTCAAAATTCAACCTTGAAAAGAGCAGTTTCTTAAGAAAAGCTTCTTCGTCTTCACTTTTATTAAATTCTTCAATCATTTTATTCCAAATTAGCAGTGAAGAGGGGGTTTCTCCTCCGGCTTGGAGGAAAAAATTTGCCTCCAAGTCAGATAGATTGTTCCGCCGCCAGTGTAGTGAATTGAGATTTTACGACTCATCGGGTACTCCGAGGAAAGAGACTAGTAAAAGGAAAGGACATAGATTTTGCCCTGGGACTCTCAACTATTCGACGCCCCCCCCCCCCCGTTGAAAATAGACGAAGAGTGTTCACGGATCACGGCTGTTTGCGGCGTGGTTATTCCAGCTCTGGAACTTTGGACTTTTAGATCGGCAGCGTAGTACTGTTCGTTAAAAGTGAGAAAATGTGTGGGTTTCAATTTGATCGAGTGTTTCGTATGAAAGCATTGCTTTTAATCGCTCCGTTCCTACTGATGTCATGTTCATTTCAGTTGGGAAAACCACTAAGACAGTCTTTCTGAGGAGGTAAAAAGGCAGGTGGAGAGTGAGTGTCTGCCATTATAACGAAAACTCCCCAACCTGATTGTGACTGATGGTAGGCAAACGAGCCTACCATTAGAATCCAAACTTCCTAACCCATTCTTCATATGAGAAAAGACGTTTTGTGACTTCCCCGTCGCGTTTCTTGGGTAACATTAAGAGCTACGCAATTTAATACAATCTTGCTCACAACGTGTACACTACCAAACCTAGATTTCTGTATACTGTACAATGCAGAATTCCGTAGCGAAGCACGGGTACATCAGCTAGTCATTTATATATATAACAAAGCATAAAGGTCCTCGAGGAATTCCTCTCATAATGATTACAGGATCAGATAAAGCTTCGCCCACTCTAATACTCTGAGTTTTATTTTCTAGAAATATAGCCACCCTTTCAGTCACTCTTTTGTCTAGTCTAATAGCCCTATTTTTTCAGTAGTCTCCCATAATCTACCGTATCAAATGCCTTAGGTAGGTCAATCGCGATACAGTCCATTTGACCTCCTGAATCCAAGATATGTGCTATATATTGTTGGAATCCTACAAGTCGAGCTTCAGTGGAATAACCATTCCTAACCTCCAACTGCCTTCTATCGAACCAGTTATTAATTTCGCAAAAATGTGTAATATCAGAAAGAATGATTTCCCAAAGCTTACTAAAATCCCCTCCCTGTTAAACAAAACATGGTTTACTTATTCACTTCGTAGACGTCAGCTTGCATTCGAGAGGTAGTGCGTTCGAATCCCACTGTCGGCAGCCCTGAGGTTGGTTTTCCGTGTTTTCACATTTTCACTCCAAGAAAATGCCGGGGCTGTACCTCAGTTACGACCACGGTCGATTCCTTCACACTGCTAGCCCTCTCCTGTACCACCGTCAGCACAAAACCTATCTGTGTAGGTGCTACTTAAAAACTTTATCAGTTACATAAACTTGATAAACCACCCGTGAAGAACCGTAACATTTAATGCAAATACTATCAATGAATCATTTTTGAAGGTACAATGAAAACTGGCGGTATGTTATTATTTTTACTAACGAGGGAACACATACATGTGTTACACTGGGATTCGGTTGAAATTTGGTAGGAATATTCGTGGGAGGCAATAGAATGCTAAGGTGAAAACTGCATGTGCCCAGCGCGAGTTTAAACGCCAAAATCGAACAAATAAATAGTCGTAAAATTAGAAGTGCTGCGGGAGTATCGGGGTGTGGCGGAGAGGTAGGGAGGAGCGAAGCAGCGGACGTGAACCAACCAGGCTGTAACGAGCTGCACCAGCAGCCAGGCAGCGTATAGTTAGCGCGTTACCCTTAACTTCCCGATCAGATGTGCAAAACGTAAATATGAAAACAGCACATGAAAGAAGTGTACAAAGGACGATGTTTGAACAACGATGCCAATAAGTTTTGAAAAATTCACGCCCGAGTTCTTGATACTCGTTGTAATTTTTCACAATCACAATTAGATTCTCGTCACCTTTTACAGATTGTATTGAAATCATCTATCTCTTCATATGTTCTGTCGATGTTCTCATCATCCGCTGAGCTAGTAGGCATATAGACCTGCACTATTGTGGTGGGCATTGGTTTGGTGTCTATCTTGACGAAAATAATTCTTTCACTAAGCTGGACGTAGTAGTTTACCCGCTGCCCTATTTTCTTATTCATTATTGAACCAACTCCTGCGTTTCCTCTGTTTGATCCTGTGTTGATAAATCGGTAGTCGCCTGACCAAAAATCCTGTTCTTCCTGCCAACGTACTTAACTTATACCAACTACATCTAACTATAGTCTATCCATCTCCCTTTTCAGATTCTCTAATCTACCACAACGATTCAAACTTCTAACATGCCAGGTTCCGACTCGCAGAATGTCAGTATCCATCTTCCTGATGATCGCCCCCTCTCATGTAGTCCCCACCCGGAGGTCCGAATGGGGGACTAGTTTACGTCCGGAATATTTTACCCGGGAGGAAGCCATCATCAGTACATCATTCATATAGAGAGAGCTGCATGTCTTCGGGAGTTAGTTACGGCTGTAGTTTCCCGTTGCTTTTAACCGTGTAGCAGTACCAACACAGCTAAGCCATATTGAGTATTATTGCAAGGCCATATCAGTCAATCATCCAGACTGCCGCCCTTGCAACTTCCGAAAGGCTGCTACCCCCCTTTCGATGAACCATTCATTAGTCTGGTCTCTCAACAGATACCCATCCGATATGGTTGCACCTGCGGCTCGGCTATCTGCTTCATTGTGACACGCAAGCCTCCCCACCGCGACAAGGTCACATGGTTCTCAGGGGAGGAATTATAAAATAAGTTCATTAATATAACCCAGCCCAGGGTAGCTCATCTTGGAAATTCACGGTACTAACGACCGTGTTGCTTAGTGCTTATAAATAACGATATAGGGGGACGAACGATTAATGTTCCTTCCACTGAGGTTTGACACGCTATACATGCAATATTTTGCTCTTGGTACCCATTAGAGGTTTATATGGCTTTTACACGAAACAAAGACTCATTTCCAGTAGAAGAATTGCTATATTAAGTGAAAAATAATATTAAATATTATAGATCATTTTGGATGAATTTACATTAATGTAGTCGTCACCTCCCGACTTGAGGTTTTGTAGTTGGTGAAGGTAAATTGATCAAGATAATTATTGTTGCTATTGAACACCAAATATATATATCGTCTTCATGACTATATTCTTCACCTTTTCCATGACGATGGACAACGATTGGGTGTTTGTTGCTAAGAGGTCATTTGCAATTTCAGGTTTCCACGGACCTGTGTATTTTGGTACATCTTCTGGTTTCGGGTAGAACATTCTTCCACAGTCATCGACCTGTCTCAGTCTGCTTCTTGATTTTGACCTAAAAATATTTCCATACCTTACGTTCAGCATCATTGCTAGTGCCCGAAAATACAGTGTCCTTCGTAAGGAGCCTAAATGCGGTCCATCGAATATCCCTACTTTATCTTAACTTCTGAGAAGAGAGAAGATCGTTGATTTAAATACTCAAAGCACATACCATTTTGTCCATTGCTTTTACAAATAAATTAAGGATCCCAAGTTTGATATGCAAAGGCGGAGTAGGATTTTTTTACGATCAACCAGACTAGCACGAATTACATTTATCTTTCCAGGATTTAAATTTTCCCTCTTAGGCCACTCTTTCGTTGTCCAATGTTTATCTCTACTTCTACTATCCCAATGACACAAATAAGCGAGGAAATTTTGTGTAACCTGCTTGTTGGCCTAGCAAGAACATGGTTACCTTTATGTCTTCACACAATAGCCACCGATGTTTTGGTAGTTACTTCTTCTAGAATCACCTGATATTTTTTGTAAGTTTCTTTGAGTAAAACAGAATACCTAAAGAGTACCGAAGGAAATTCATTTTCTGTTGTGTAGTAACACTGCTTTCAGGCTTATCCTCGGCGTATCGATAAATAAATGCCAGTGATTACTATTATAAGTTTCACCGCTAGACTGAAGAATTACACCTGATATGTCACAGTAATAAACTACATGTCTTACCATTTTGAAAAACGTATGGAATTCATCCTCTCGGTTCCTGTACCAACTGAAGACCACTCATCGTGCCATCACTTCCTTTTCTTTCACTTTCGATCCCGTAATCTCACTCTTTTCCTTGGTAAGACCTAAGTCCCGCACGAAACAGTTCAGCTCTGGCTTAGTAAAACGCTGTGGTTTGTTTTCTGAAGTGAGTGGGGAGAAATCCTCATCCACTTCAAAACGTGCTGTAGACTCAGATGGACTCGATTGTTCCACATCCTCTAGTTGCTTTGGTGGCACTGGACTGTGTGACGCAGGTCTAATAACTGGTTTTAAGCCGTCGGGGTGTTTTATTTCTTATTTATTAACTTTGTTTTACCCGGATACATTGCACAGACAGCATCATCGTAAGGTTTTTTTTTGGTTCACGCCATATCATGGGAATATTTCAAACGGCATGGATTTCTGTTTTCGAACTAATCACTGTCTTAATCCCTCAAAATATTGTTTACTTATAGCATGAGGCGCCTACGTTTTGTCTTGATCTCCAAACTTAACTTTGAGATATGCAAGGTAGAAATTCTTATTTAAGGGTGTAATATTATGTTTCTGCCTCCGTAACAAATATGCACCACATACATAAAAGATCGTTAGGGTTGTTCGCCTTTTTGTTGCTGCAGAGACTGAAGCCATATTAAATTAACATATCACTATATACAACACTAAGGAACACTTAAAACCCAGCGAATATTACACTCCGATAACAAGGAAAGAAAGCCAAATGAAGACTATAGTGGTACCTCTGCTAAGATACAGGGTAGGTATAATAAAATTCCCTAGAAAAAAATCAAAGAAGAGCCATGCGTTCGTAGACGGGAATAGGAGTAATACAATTACTTGGGAAAGTATTGAATCTAGAAGAACTAGAGCTCGCCTGTGTGATCTTCATAAGTTCTAAACGGAAAAGACTGCCTGGAGTAGTATTAGGTATAGGTTTGAACCTCCCTTATAGGCCTACTTATCGATAAATGATCACAAACATAGAATTAGGTCCAGAAACCAGCACACGGATGTGGGCAAGATTTCCTTCGTAAACAGGGCCATAAGGGATTGGAATAAATTACGTGTAACAGTCCTTGATAGATTCCTTTCCGGTATCCAAACGTTTAAGAAGATCATTAGTGCTAGTGTGAAGTGAAAAGCAAAAGTTTAAATGAAGAACACTGAATGTATGATTTTCTGCTGGATTTTGAATGTTAAACTAGTAATGTTTCTTTTAATACTTTCTTTCGATGGAATTGCTTGTTGTACTCTTGTTGTTGTAGTTGTTGGGTAATTATGATTTAACTTTACTTATACTCACTTGTAGTGTTAAGCACTGGATATACTTAAAATTTTTGTGTGAATTTGTATATGATGATGCTGGATTTAGAATGTTAAACTAGTAGTACTTCTTGTAATAATTTATTTCCATGAAATGCTTGTTGTACTCTTGTTGCAGTAGTTGTTGTTGTTGGATAAATATGCTTTAACATTACTTTATTATCGCACTATTGTAAGTGACAATTGCCACCGGGATATTTCCCAATTGCGATGTATTTGTTAATAATAATAATAATAATAATAATAAATATAGATAATAATCATAATAATCATACTACTAATAATAATAATGTGCTACAATACTGACAAATTTATTACTTTCCTTCAACGTGTTGGCATTGCTTTTCAAATCACCCAACCCTCCGAGAACGTTGAACACATTGCTGGCCAAGTAGGGAAAACCTGGGTGTTTTGTTTCACGAAAAAATGCTCTGAGTATGTTAGTTTGCTACTTATTATTACGTAATAACCTAAACATTCAATAAATCCAGTACAATATAACATTATCTTATTTCCACCTAGGCGTTCTAGGGGTGTCTTAACCCCGTAGTACTTTTTCCAGATAGTAAGTCATAATACCATTCCACCAACTGTTATGACTGGCAAATTTTTGTATGTGATAACATTATTTTCGTACTTCCGTAGCTTTGCATAATATAATCATTTTGGGATATCCTTTTCTTGATATCTTGTAAACGGTACATGATAAAGCACTTCAGTTTTTCACTGGATTCTACACCACATTAAAATTAGCGTTGTTCACTAATTGTGAATCCTCGTAAATATTTTGGAAGCATTCTGTCGGGAAAGACCAGAAAATGGCTGCAATTTTGAAACTAGTTACTAGTACGTACATTGAAATAGTTACCTGTGAATTAAAGAAAATACAGTGAAATTTATATTATTACGCTTTTATGAGCTTTCCTCGAAATCGACAGCTTTATCGACAAATTGTAACAAATAAATCAAACTGACACAAAAAAATGTACGTAATTAATACACAGCCATATACGTAATAACTTTCTACTACCCCTCATATTCTGTAGTTATTCTGTTGTTAGCAAAGACCTACAACCTAAGAACCAGTTCTTCATCTATTGTTTACGCAAGTAATAACCCAGTTTCAGTTTCATGCTTTGCAGATCTTTAGTATCAAGCAATCAGTCAATCAATACTGATCTGGAATTAGGGCAGTCGCCCAGGTGGCAGATTGCCTATCTGTTCTTTTCCTAACCTTTTCTTAAATTATTTCAAATAAATTGGAAATTTATTGAACATCTCCCTTGGTTAGTTATTCCAATCCTTAACTCTCCTCCCTATAAATGAATATTTGTCCCAATGTGTCCTCATGAATTCGAACTTAGCCTTAATCTCCTCATTCCCAGTGCCCTCCTGCCATTGGTCCCACCTGTTCATACCAGCAATCATTCTCGCTACTTTCATGTCTGTTACTTCTAACCTACGAATAAGATATCCTGAGGCCACCCAGCTTTTGCTCCCATAGAGCAAAGTTGGTCTGAAAGCAGACCGATGCAAATATAGCTTTGTCTGGAAGCTGAGTTCCTTCATACAGAATACTGTTGATCGCAACTGCGAGCTCACTGCTTTTACTTTACTGCATCTTGATTCAATCTCACTATACAGTATTACCATCCCGGGAGAACACACATCCTAAATACTTAAATACTGTTCCAGCTTTGTACCACAAATCTGACATTCAGTTCTCTTGGATTTCCTACCTACTGACATCAATTTAGTCTTCGAAAAGCTAATTTTTGTAATTACTATTCGCAAACAACTCGTTGGTTTGGAACTACAAGTCTCAACACAAGTCCCACACAAGTCCCACACTAGTTTCCTTAATGAATATTTCATGTAACTAGAACTGGAGTAATAACGTTCTTTTGAATTCATTGGTATTCAAATTCGCAATCATAAATTCAGAACAGGAAGCAAGTAACTGAGAAAGAAAGAAACTTTACCATTTTGTATTAACAACCTTCACCATAGTCTCCTAAACCAGAGTAGGGGGATAACGTATAAACTACGACGTAAAACGAAGTACCTTTCTCTTAATATTCAAGAGCCTTCAAGCTAAATCTAGGCTAGTATAAAACAAAATCCAAAAAGTACCCAGTTTCTTGATTGTAGGAAGGACACATGAAAATGGACGCCAGACAAAATAAATTTTCTCAAAAAAAAAAAGAGAGAGAAATTTGAATATTGGTTGCATGTGTTTTATATGTTTTTCGCACAATCGTATATACGCGCACCATCTTCATTATATACTTTTATGCCGTTCAGCGTTTTACACGTTGTTCATGAAGTGAGCGCACTCAATAAGTCGGCGGTTTTCCTGAATTTGTAATACACAAACATATCTGGTGGTCATATGTAAACGTTACACATACTTTTAGGTGAGAATAATACATTTTTCTACCGGGCAAGTTGGTCGTGCGGTCAGAGGCACGCGGCTGTGAGCTTGCATCTGGGAGATAGTGGGTTAGAATCTCACTGTCGGCAGCCTTGAATATGGTTTTCCGTGGTTTCCCGTTTTCACACCAGGCAAATGCTGGGGTTGTACCTTAAGTAAGGCCACGGCCGCTACCTCCCAACTCCTAGGCCTTTCCTTTCCGATCGTCGCCATAAGACCTATCTGTGTCGGTGCGACGTAAAGAAACTAGCAAAAAACTAATTGAACTTACGAAATATTATGGTAGTGTTGGGAGTAATACATGCTAAAACAATTATTTTTTTTACACATTGCTTTTTTTCTACAGGTCCAGTCCACAAGAGATGAAGGAAATGATCACTGTTTTCTTCCAGGCATAATTGTACATGCATACGCGTGCTTTGTGACAATTTCCTCAAAGATGTTGGGCTTATTTCTACAATATTGTATATTTAGGAATTGCTCTGTTCAAATCATGCAATGAGTGGGGTGGGAATTATCTCTATGCACTATTTCTCTTTAGGAACCTCACAAAGAGAAGTCAGGCGAACCGGAACCGCACAAATTTCATGGAATTTATTCGATCGCCGAAGGAATCGTGCAGCATCGCCGTGATCTCGCTACTAGTGTAGGAAATGGTAACATATTGCTGAAGCCAGTAGTAGCGCTCGTTCTCTTCCAATAAGCCCACGAACTGTTGTACAACATATTTGTATACGGCAAATTTATTTATTTATTTAATCTTCATTTCATTTTATTTTGTTTATTTAACTAGGTAGGTCTATTTATTTTTGCTACAAGTGGCTTACAACCGATGGCAGCATAAAATGCAGAAAACCAAAGTATACAATACAATTAAATGAATAAACTACACGTCCGCCTTTTTGATGTAGTGGTTAGCGTGATTAGCTGCCACAACCGGAGGCCCGGGTTCGATTCCCGGCTCTGCCACGAAATTTGAAAAGTGCTACGAGGGCTGGAACGTGGTCCAATCAGCCCAGGGAGGTCAACTGAGTACAGGTGGGTTCGATTCCCACCTCAGCCATCCTCGAAGTGGTTTTCAAATGCCGGGATGGTACCTAACAAAAGGCCACGGCCGCTTCCTTCCCTCTTCCTTGTCTATCCCTTCCAATATTCCCATCCCGCAACAAGTTCCCTGTTCGGCATAGCAGGGGAGGCCGCCTTGGCGAGGTACTGTTTCTCCTTCCCAATTGTACCCCCGACCCAAAAATTCACGCTCTAGGACACTGCCCTCGCTAAGTCCGAGGGAAAAACCAATCCTGGAAGTTAAGCACATTAAGAAAGAAGGGTAAACTACACTATATTGATTCTGGATGTCAAGCAAAGGTAAAAGTAATCATGGTGATGATCCCTGATATGAAACTGATATTAAAGATATTTCCAATAATAATTTTGCTGACGATAAATGTAAGAAAACAGTCAGGTAAGACCCTCAGTGTTTGTATCTACCTAAGTACTACCCACAAATTGCTAGGAATATGGGACTACAAGGCAGACATAAAATGGGTATTACCAATCAAACTAGCCTACAACGAATTTCATGTAGCCTACTGAGTTGGTTGCGTGGTACGACACACGCAGCTGAAAACTTGCATTCAGAACATGGTGGACTCGAACCGCTTTTCTGTAGTTTCCGATTTTAACCTCAGGCAAAGCTGAGACTGAACGTTCTTTCCCATTCCATCGTCACCGAAAACCTACCTGAGTTAGTGCGCTGTTTGACCACTAGCAACGGAAGAAAAGAGGATGTTACTAATGTAAAACTGGCTTTGATCATTCTATGTCATCTTTGGACACTAGAAATCTTATTTTTTGAGATAATAATAATTTCGTGTGGCTATTTCTAGCCGAGTGCAGCCCTTGTAAGGCTGACCCTCCGATGAAGGTGGGCGGCATCAACCATTTGTAGGTAACTGCGTGTTTCTGTGGTGGAGGATAGTGTTATGTGTGGTGTGTGAGTTGCAGGGATGTTGGGGACAACACAAACACCCAGCCCCCGAGCCATTGGAATTAACCAATGAAGGTTAAAATCCCCTACCCGGCCGGGAATCGAACCCGGTACCCTCTGAACCGAAGGCCAGTACGCTAACCATTCAGCCAACGAGTAGGACATTTTTGTAGATGATAGGCTTACAATGCCAAAGTAGGCTCACTTTAACCAAGACACAGCAACATTCAGGGGCCATCTTCAGAACATTTTCCTTTTCTGTACAGCAGTACATTGTTCCCAGTGATACGACATCATTTCTATTCCCTGGTTTACACTGTACAGTTATATAAACTAACATAGGAAGCAGAATAACACATAGGCTGGTACAAGGCTACTATAAGCCCAGAATTAATTGGTGGATTATAGTAGCTATCGGAATTATTGAAATGTTATACCTTCTAGCTTGTGTACAGATTGAATGAGTAAATTGGTATTTAACATTGTATTTTCTGTGTTGAAGGTATAGACGAAATGTTGATCTATTATATATTTAGTTATGCCTTTGCTGGCAGGACCTAGTGTTTACAGTGCACTATGTCTTCTGGTATAGGCTGGAGCAATTTTGTTACTTTCATAGATCTGTCTCTGTCTTATCCTTGGCTTTGACAATATGAACGTGACTGAGGTATGAGCGATGCCAGTAATGCCAATCCTTATGCAGCCAGTTCCTGCTTTGAATGGTGTGAAAATGTTGCTCATAGGGTCGGTTGGTGTATGCATTTCAGTGGGCTTGGCAGACTGATATCTAATAGCAACTCTGGCTCAGTGAGGAAAGCAACGGGAAACTACCTCAGTGATTCCTAGGCCATCTATGACAACTGATGGCAGAGCTGTTGATGATCCCACCAGCGGCATCGCTGGCGGACTAAACATGCATACGTATATTTAGTCCTGTAATTCAAACTATTCTAGTTCGCATATTTTCGTTTCTTGAGCCTATTATTAAACAATTACTTCCCATTAGTACAATAAATTTTAGCCCAAAGCATCGGATTAGGAGGTCGGGTTAAATTTCGGGCCAGTCCTAGGATTTTAATTGTGAAGTGAAGTCTGGAAACATGGTTTACGCAGTCTCGTGTGACAAACTGGGGAGCTCTCTGAGAAGAAAAGCTAAACCATATGGCTGATGACCTTGTTACCCTAACCGCGTGGCACTCCAATACCTGCAATACCTTCTGCAAGCAATCTTGCTAGGCAGGCTAGGCTGCTACTTGTTTCTTCATTTCTGGCTTGTTCTATGTAACAAAATAACCTATTTTCCAAACGCAGTAAATATACATTTATTTGTTTTCGTGTTGTTACATCAAAGACGTCCAACCCTTAGGTGTAGCCTACATTTCTCGTACGATAAATTCTGTAATTTTATTGCCGTCCCCATGCTGTAGGGGTAGAGCTTTTCTCTCTACAGCTACGTACACACTATCCGTCTTACTAATAAAAAGTCCTTATACAGTTGTTTGACTCTTGTTTAGTTATACAGTGAATAAACCCTGTATAAGCGTTTTTCATTTTTCTTACTAATAAACGAGGTATACGCATTGTATTACTGTACAGCGCGTATACACTCGTTTCAAGCCGTAGGAATCTCTTCCTGCACTTCACTGACGTATTTCGCACGTTCACAGCCTTTATGATCGCTTCTGCTGGTTATCTACGAGCAAAACTTTCCGGTAAGTCGCACAGTAGCACAGCATATCGAAAAGGCAGTGGCAACACTAAGTGAGACAGCTGGAAATTGGCTTATACTGATATCAACTTTTCTTCAGCTTGCTTATGTAGCGAACGCCAAAAAAGGAAATGGAA